>NC_142807.1:6208293-6262742 GCF_049724085.1 Artemia sp. Qi Xiang Cuo
TACTTGGCATAGATTGACTAGATTCTTTTTATCTCAAAATGTTGCTGTTTTTCGCAATTGAATTTTATGGTTTATCGTATACAAGGAGGGGGGCGATCGCTGTGGCACCCGGGAAGCACCACGGGGCCCACTGCGACGGGTCGGAAAACCGCCACGGGAAGCGCCGCGCGCCGCGGGGCTCAGGAAGCACCGCGGAAAGCGCTCTGGGAAGCGCCGCAATGGCTGGCTCGGAGGGGAGCATTAATTGCGTTGAAACTCATAGTGGGGATGAAAAGCAGGCGTGTAAAGGGGAGCCTACACATTTTGTAAAGAGTTATTTCAACATGAGCGTGCACAAAGACTGTGTAGAAAGTAGCCTAGTGCCGAGAGCACAAGTACATGCAATTCGCTCTCTACAGTATAAAAATTATACTTTGAGAGTGGAAAAGAATGCAATCTCGTGTATATCCGACAAATTCTATGTGCTCAAGAATGATGTAAGTGTGCTGCCTCGTGGCCACTACCGTATTTCAGACCGAGTTGAATGCAGAGACTATCGCAATCAACTTGGTCTGGATAAATTATTCTAACCAACTAATCTAACCACTAACCACCACCACCAACATTTCATACATTAAATGCTCTAACCCGTTCATAAATTAACTAACCTCATCTAACCACCTTAACCGACCCTAACCTACATCAGCAGTGACGACAACTCTTGTACTGTTCCACCACCGTGGCTCCTTGGGGGGTGGGGGTAGGACCCTTCCTGCAGTCTGTCCCGGGGGATGGGGAATGGACCCCACTTTTAAATTCATATTGTTCAACTTTGCTATCTAAATTATTTTTTGTTCATATTCCAAGTGTTTTTTTTTTCAAGTATTGTTGTACAGAAAAGTGTGCTACTCTATGCTAATGTACATAAAGTGTTCTTGCTGTACAAAAAGTGTTTTTTAAGACAATAAGTTTTGTTCTTTCTCTTGTTAGTGTTCATGTACAAAAGTGTTGTTTTTTTTTACGTTGTACATAAAGTGTCATTTTTATGTTGTTGTTACTGTTCATGTTGAACAAATAGAGTTTACACGTTGTAAATAAATGACCATGAAAAAATGTTTTTGACAGGTTCTTGTTGAACAAGTGTAATTCTTATGTTGTTGTTGTTGTTGTTCATGTTGAACAAATAGAGTTTTCATGTTGCAAATAAATGACCATGAAATATTGTTTTTTGTTGTTCTTGTTAACGTAGATAGATCTATGGGGAAATTAATACTAGTACTACTTATTCACTGGACACGTATGATTTACAGTTAGTTTTAGTCCGACTGTTGTCAACAGCAGCAACAGCAGCCTTTATCAATTTAAAACACCCTTCAGATCGTTTCTGTGTGGTCCCTCAATGTCGGGGAAAACAACACTTTTAGCTAAAATAATTCAAAATTGTCAGAAAATGTTTTTGGAAAAGCCGAAAAAAATCTACTATTTCTATAGTATTTGGCAGGAGTCCTAAGATCAAATAAAAGCCATTGCCACAACCATACCAATACAATTCATACGGGGACTTGATGTTTTCAATAGTATTGAGCCGAACTCGTGGTTGATTATTGATGATTTGGCTGAATCCATTGAACAGTTCTCACAGGAAATGCTACAACTGTTCACTGTTTGCTCCCACCATGAACAAATTTCCATATATATATATATATCTGGTGGTATCTCCATTGATAAGCCCTTTTCAGTTATTGAATGAATGAATTCAGAAATAATTTATATTCAAATCCATCACGCTGAGATATGTATACACTAAAAAAATTATTTTGGAAAATTGAATAAAAAGAGAAAATGCACTTTTTACTGAAACAAAACAAGAACGAGCAAAATCTTGAATTTCTTACAAACAAGAGCCTGTTTGGGAGTAACGCGTCAAATATGGGGCTGGCCTACTTCCATTCATCTTGTAGCATATATATTTGGAAATTAGGGCGGGGGGGGAGTATTCAGACAGGGTGAATTCAGCAAACAATTCTTACATCGTAATATTAGAATAATTGTGGCTAACAAATTGTGCATGCTGACCCGCTGTACTTTACCCCCACCCCCATAATGTGCAAATATATAGCCCAAATTTTTTTCTAAATTATTACATTTTTATCATACTTAGGTCTATTCTTTCTGGATTAATATAACTTCACTTCATTAGTGGTTGGGGTGATGCGAAGTTGATTTGAAGTGCCAATTAATTTTAATTTTTTCTTTCCCATCATTTTACTATGATGGGCCGGGAAGGGGAGATAGGTGTTGAAAATATTAATTTTCGTTTATAATCTCTAGAAAATATTTAGACTACTTGCCTAACATCAACCCGTTTTATGTATACACGTGCTAGATATAGCCAACCAGTTGGCTATCGAAAAACAGTCTAAGTATACACGAAAATATAAAATAGCGAGCCAGTGGGCTACTGAGATGAGTCTATGTATATACAGACAAGAAAAATAGCGAACTAGGGTTCTCTGCCATGAAGAGATAAAAGTATTTTTTAAGGAAGGGGGGGGGGGTGGCAAGGATAATAATGTTGACTGGACTTTATCTATTGAAAAGGGTTAAAAAGAGGGTTAGAAAAGAGCCGGTCAGGATTAACAAAAAAATGTAATTATTTTAACAGTGCAAATTATGACACTCATATGACATACTCCAACCACCGGAATTGTCCATTTATTTGACGCTCTGTAAACCGGTTTCTTTCGATAGTTTCCTTTAGCTTAGCATAAGAAGACAGAGAAAAGTGATAGAATAGATGAAAAATATGGAATTTCAGCTATATATTTGTAAATTAGGGAGGAGAGGGGGATGTTTAGACAGTGTGAAGTCAGAAAACAATTCTTACATCATAATATCAGAATAATTGTGGCCAACAAATTTTGGATGCAGACCCACTGTACTTTACCCCCACACCCCTAATGTTCAAATATATAGCCAAAATTTATTTCTAAACTATTACATTTTTATTTTACTTAGGTGTATTTTCTTAGGATTAATCTAACTTCACTTTTTGAGCGGTTGGGGTGAGGCGGGATGGATTTGAAGTGCCAATTAATTTAAATTTTCTCTTTCCCATCATTTTACCATGATGAACTGGGAAGGGGCGGGGGGGGAGGAATATATTACTTTTTGTTCATAATCTCTAGATAATATTTAGACTACTCGGCTAATAACAAACCGTATTATGTATACACGTGCTAGATAGAGCCAACTAGTTGGCTATCAAAAAACGGTTTAAGTGTGCACGAAAATAATAAATAGCGAACCAGTTGGCTACTGAGTTGAGTCTATGTATATACAGACAAGAACTATAGCCAACTAGGATTCTCTGCCAGAAAGAGCTAAAAGTAATTTTTAAGGAGGGGGGCAAGGGTGTTGACCTTATTTATTGAAAAGGGGGGAGTGGTAAGAGGAGGGTTAGGGAATTAGAAAAGAGATTGCCTCAATTAAGTATAATATTAAAAAAAATGTTATTATTTTTGCAAAGAATAATAATAATTTATTTGGAGTGCCCATTAATTTAGATTTTCTCTTTTCCTTCATTTTACTTTGATGACCGGGACAGGTCTTAGGCAGGGATATGGAATATCTTGCTTTCCGCTCATCATATCTACATAATATTTAGGCTTATTTCGCTAAAATCAAGATGGATATTCAATACAGAGCTATATGAGCAATATAGCTATAAAAAGCTATATATATATATATATATATATATATATATATATATATATATATATATATATATATATATATATATGTATATGTATGTATGTATATATGTATATTTGTGTGTATGTGTGTATATATATATATATATGTATGTATATGTATTTGTATGTGTGTATATGTGTATATATGTATATATGTGTTTTACCCGTGTCCAATGCTTGAACACGATGCGTAATTACCTTTCGCCTTTCACACTTGTTTGCAAATTTGAAGGGAAAAAACTCCTTTTCACACCTGTTTTGCAAATTTGGTCGCACCCACTAAGGGCAGACGCTGAATGCACACATTCCCTGTTTTGAACCTATTCAGGTTCAGGAACTGAACTAAAGAATTGAAAGAACTTCGTCTCTCCAAGTATTTCACAGTACAAAAGATACTGACAAAAATAAATCAAAGTTTTCGGAACTGCAAGATGATATTCGTTAGTAAGAAAAACAGTTGTGATAGTAAAGACGTACATCCTGTTACCTGTTGTATTGATGTCACTATGTGATACATGTCACAATATGATATATTTCATTATGGCAGCGGCTGAAGAAGATCTTATTTAGTAGAATCGAGTTTAGAAAAAACTTTTAAAACCTATGATTAAGGAATAGCAACTTGACCATTTGTAGATGTTAACCAGAACACGTAACTTTTTTTAAACAACATGAAATGAAATGTTTTGTTAGAATAAAAATGACAGACGATTAAGAATTTCATAAATTCTAATTATATCTGATCGAACTCTATGCAAGACGTTAATGTAGATGCTAATCATTTTTTCATAATTGCTATTTGTTCGAGCCATTTTCTATCTACAGAATCTATATGGGCATAGAAATACAAATGAATTCCAAGGCATTGGCATTGGCCTACTCAATGCAACAATTAGTTACCTGTACCAAATTTTGAGATATCCATTTTGTTTAGCATGGTCTAAAAATGAAATATATCTTTTAGGATGACTTAATCCCCGAAGGGGGAGGGCTAAAATTTATGAAATTTACCCAATGTTAACACATAGTATTAGTTATTGGGAAGTACACAGAAGTTTTCAGGAGGTTTTTTTTTCTGGTAGAGGGGGGGAGGAGGGGGTGGGTGAGGTGTTAAATTGGAGGATCTGTTCATGAAGGAGGTTTTTATGGGGGAAGGGACATTGCAATGAAGGGGGCGCAGGACTTGTCAGCATTATTTATTGGTCATTGGTAAGTATACAGATATTTTCAGGATGGATTTTTTCTGGAGGGGGTTAGGAGGGGGTTACTCTTTATCTACAGAGTGGTATATCAGATTTGCATGAACAAAAATTTTAATTCAATCCCGCTTTCTAGGGCTACAATGAGAGAAAGGTTGAGATGGCTAGGACATGTTCTGCGGATGAAGAATGACAGATTTCTAAAGCTTGCACTTTCCAGCCAAGTCTTGGGCTAAACAGAGAGCAGGTCTTCTACGACTGGGACTGGAGGATAATGGTTTCAGACAAGGCTGTTCTGATGTTTAGCCTTCGGTTCTGATTTTACTCTATTTTTAGGAGTAATAGGATATTATATTTCTTAGTAATGGACATGATCATCTCTTATTTGGCTGTTAGCTGCTACTGCAAGCCAGATGCGCAGGTGGTTAAGGTAAATGGAGGTGAATTAAATATTGTCTTAAGGGCTCTGTCTGGTATGTTCATTCTTTTAACTTCGTCCACTGTATCGGTACAATAAAAATGCTCCATGATCAAATACCGGCACATTGACCGAAGTGACCAGTCAGCGTCATTGAAGGCAAGTTTCCATAGTTTCCAAAACCATTTCTTCTTTCGTAGTAGTCCTGGAGTATTACTATATTTAACTAGATCCTTGATTATAGTCTGGTATTCCTCTTTAACATCTGCAGGCAACTTTGAATCATGAACTGTCTCATTTTCAAGAAACCATTTAACTATGGCAAAATACTCTTTGAATGAACGATTTTTTAGTGCAATGATTAAGGCTGTCTCTTTTTTGAAAATTTTCTTTTGATTTTGTGTATATATAATGTCACATATTGCATTTAGGTCGGCACCATTGTTCAGCAGCAGTCGACAAATACCCAAGTGGCCTTTTTCAGCAGCAGCATGTAAAGCCGTTTTATTGAACAAGGTGCTTTTCAGATTTGGATCAGCTCTATTCCTCAAAAGCAGTTGACAAATTTTCCCATTGCCTTTTTCAGCAGCAAAATGTAGAGATGTTTTGTTGTACCGGCTACCTTTTGCATTTGGGTTGGCTTCATAACTCAGAAGCAGTTGACAAATATCCAGTGCGCCTCTAAGAGTAGCATAATGCAATGGGGTTTTGTCAAAAAAGGTGCTTTTCACATTTGGATTACCTCCATTCTTCAAAAGCAGTTCACAAATATCGACTGTACCTTTTTCAGCAGCACTATGTAGAGCTGTTTCGTTGTCTCTACCACCTATCCCGTTTGGGTTGGCTCCATAGCTAAGCAGTAGCTGACAAATATTGAATTCGCCGTTTTTAATGGCATAAACCAAAGGTGTTTCGTTGTACGGCCCGTGCACACATTTGGCCTGGCTCCTTTAGTCAGAAGCAGTTCACATATATTGAAATAACCATTTTGAACAGAATGATGCAGAGGTGTTTCGTTGCTGTTAGCTGCCGCATTTGGGTCGGCTCCGTAGCTCAGCAGTAGTTGACAAATAGCCAGATTGTCTTTTTCTGCTATGGAGATAAATTCCTCTACTATTTTTCCTCCACAGAATTTCTCTACTATTTTTCCTCCACAGAATATAAATACTCTTTTTAAAGCAAAATGTAAAGGTGTTTCTCCTGATGTATTTTTCGTATTTGGGTCAACTCCACAGCTGAGCAGAAGTTGACAAATAGCTAGTTTTCCTGCTTTTGCAGAATAATGTAAAGGTGTATTGCCACGCGCATCACTCACACACGGGTCGGCTCCAATGCATATCAGCAGTTGACAAAGGGACAACATGCCTTTTTTTGCAAAATAATGTAGCAGTGTTATTCCCTCAAAAATGCGACAGTAAATTATGTAGGATGTTGATTCCAAAAGTGAAGTAAAAATGTTTTTCATAGTTGTATTTATGTCACCTTGTATATAATATCTTAAGACTCGTATCAGGTTCGAGAAACTTCACAAAAAATTAAACTAATTTTAAAAATTTTAAGGTATTTTTCAGTTTGAATTAAAAGATTAAAATTACTGCTCCGATAGCATACATATTTTTGGTGTTTACATAATAACTTTAGCGATTCTTCCGTGAGATATAAAATAATATAAGAAAATTAAATATTTTTGTCTAGAAATAAATATTAAATCCTACTTTGAGTAGTTAGAACCCAACCAAAAATAAAACTAATTTAAAAATTTTGAAGTATTTTTTAAACTTGAACTGAAAGATTCAAACTATTGCTCCAATACCAAAGATATTTTTGCAGTTTACACAAGCTGTAAAGAACATATAAAGACAAAGTTAATAATTACATTCAAAAGTCCTAAAAGATGGCAACAATGCAGGCTGATCTTTATAAATTGAGAAACATTTTACAAATCTCTTACCGGGAGTACGAAAATTATAGATTAAAAAGAAGATTCGTATCAAGTATCGGTAACCTAACAAAAAAAAACTAATTTTGAAATTTTCAGGTATTTTTTTTAAATTGAATGAAAGATTAAAATTATGACTCAGATATCATAAATATGTTTGCAGTTTAATGATAATAAAACTTTAATGATTCTTGACTGAAAAATGAAATATAGAAAAAAAATTAATTTTTTTGGTCTTGAAATACACATTAAATCCCGCGTTGGGTAGTTAGAACCTAACCAAAAATTAAACTAATGTTTGAATTTCAAGGTATTTTTCTTGTTGTAATTGAAATATTCAAACTATTGATCGGATACCATAAATGTTTTTACAGTTTAATCAAGCTGCAAAGAACACATAAAGACAAAGTTAAAATTGTATTCAGAAATCCAAAAAGAGAACAGAAATATATTTTACCGTGATTACAAAAAATATTCAAAATTACACATTAGATTTCTCTCTGAAAGAGTGGATGTTGTTGAAAAGTGGGCTAGAAATGTTTTGGAAAAACTTTATAGTAATATCCAAAAGAAATGTTGTATTTTTAATGAAAAACTTATTTCACTTCTTACGTCATATAACCTATACGATAATAACGTCATTCTTCAAGCTTCTACACTAAAATGCAGTTTTTTTCAAAATGGATTCTATTTTTAAAACTATTTTATTTTGAATTACAAAAGGCATTAGATATAGCAATTGCCTTTGAAATAAGTCTTTATGCAGTATTCAATGATTTTTTGGTGCGTAGCTAGCTGAGGAGAGAAAATTGGAAACAAAAAAAAGATACTTTACATGCAGAATATCGTGGCTTCAGCCACTTATCTTTATTTTCAAGCCAGGGTTTTGCTAGTTGTTTAAGCCAAGAGACGGTAAGTTTTCCTGTATAGGGTATTGGACAAGGCGGTTCTAATAGTGTACTTCTTGTTTTGATCTGACTCTTTTTTAGGAGTTATAAGTTATTTTAATTTTTACTATGGGGTGTGATCGTCTCTTACAAGGTTGCTACCTACCGCTTCAGCCCGAATCAGCAGTAAATTAAGTCTTTACAAATTTTCTCTTCACCTTTTTCAGCAGCAAAGTGTAGAGATGTTTTGTTTTACGGGCTACCTTTAGCATTTGGGTTGGCTCCATAGCTCAGAAGCATTTGACAAATATCCAGTGCACCTCTAAGAGTAGCATCATGTAAAGGTGTTTTCTCGAAAATTATGCTTTTCACATTTAGATTAGCTCCATTCTTCAAAAGCAGTTGACAAATATCGACTTTACCTTTTTCAGCAGCCAAAAGTAGAGCTGTTTTGTTGTACCTACCACCTTTCACGTTTGGGTTGGCTCCATTGCTAAGCACTAGCTGACAAATATCGAATTTGCCTTTTTCAATAGCATAAGTCAAAGGTGTTTTGTTGTACGGGCCACCTTTCACATTTGGCCTGGCTCCTTTGCTCAGCAGCAGCAGTTTACATATATTGAAATTACCATTTTCAACAGACTGATGCAGTGGTGTCATCTAGTTGGGAGCCGACGCATTTGGGTTGGTTCCGTTGCTCATTATTAGTTGACAAATGGCCAGTTTGTCATTTTCCGCAATAGAGAAAAGTTCCACCTGTTTGGACCAGAATCCACTTACTTTTTGTGCAGCACAATGTAAAGGTGTTTCTTCTAATTTATTCTTCAGGTTTGAGTCGGCTCCATAGCTGAGCAGAAGTTGACAAATAGCCAGTTTTCCTTCATTTGCAGAATAATGTAAAGGTGTTTTGTGAAGCTGATCTCTCACATTCGTGTCGGCTCCAAAGCTCCATCAACAGTTGACAACTGGGCAGTTTGCCTTTTTTGCGAGATAATTAAGCAGTTTTATTTCCTCCAATAGTGAAGGTAAATTAATTTGGATATTGATTCCGAAAGTGAAATAAAACTGTATTTCATAATTGTATTTATGTCACTTCTTATATAATATCTTAAAACTCGTAATAGGTACGAGAAACTTTACAAAAAATAAAACTGATTTTAAAATTTTCAGGTATTTTTTAGTTTGAATGCAAAGATTAAAGTTACTGCTCAGATATCATACATATTTTCGCAGTTTACATAATAAGTTTAGCGATTCTAAACTGAAAAATAAAATATATTAGAAAATTGAATTTTTTGGTATTAAAATACATATTAAATCCTACTTTGAACAGATAGATCCCAACCAAAAATTGTGTTGTCGTAAAAACCTCAAAAAGGGTTCATTCGATTGGAAATGGAAATGACTAGTGCTCTTTTTAGTAATCGAAAGTTATTGGAAAGCAACTAATACCCCTTCCACACCCACCATTTTCTCAAATACATCCAATAAAGATTTTGAGATAGCCATTTTGTTCCACGCAGTTCAAAGTTCAGGAAATCATACCTTTGAGCAGGAAACTCCCCCCACAGTCTTCAGGGTAAGGGTTATGAGTTATGGCCTGGGAGCATATAAGGTTTTTATTGAAATCTGTTTCGTAGAAACTTGAAAAAGGGCCCTTTCAATTGAAAATTAAAAGGGCTAGTGCCCTTTTTAGTGTTCGAAAGTTATTGGAGGGCAACTAACCCCTCTCTCACGCCTATCTTTTCTCCAAAGACATCCAATCAATTTTTTCTTAATACTAAAAACGTCTTCTTAGAAGTAGCAAGTTTTTCTTAATACTAACAAAAGTTTTACTTAATTCTAACAAATTGTTCTTAGAATTAACATGTCCTTCATAAGTAGCAAAATTATTCTTATAAATAACCAATTTTTATTAATAGTAAAAAATTGGTTCTAATAGTTGCAAATTATAAGTCAATGGAAGCAAATTTCTCTTAGAATTCACATGTTATCTGTTACAACTAACAAGTTTTTTTCCATTACAGTAACTATTTTTTTAATGCTAACAAAAGTTTTACTTAATACTAAAAAAAATTCTTAGAAGTAACATGTTCTTTTTAATAGTAACAAAATCATTCTTGGAAGCAGCAAGTTTTCCTTAAGACTAAAAATTTTTTCTCAGAAGTAAAAAGTTTTTATTAATATTAAAAAACTTTTTACTCAATATTAAAAAAAATTTTCTTAGAAGTAACATGTTCTTCATAAAAGTAACAAAATTTTTTTTGGAGGTATAAGGTTTTCTTAATAGTAACAAATTTGTTCTAATAGTTGCAAGTTTTCTGTCAACGATAACAAATTTGTCTTAGGAGTTTTCTGTTAATGGTCACAAATATTTTCATAGATTTAGGAAGTTTTGCTTAATACTAACAAACATTTCTTAGAAGTAGCAAGTATTTCTTAAAAACAACAAATTTTTCTAACAGTAGCAAGTTTAGTAAGAAAATATTTGTTAGTATTAAAAAAGACATATTTTTATCAAGAAAAATTTGTTAGCAGTAAGAAGATATTTGATATCGTAAACAGAAAAATTGTTACCATTAGAAATTTTTCTATATTAAGAAAAAAGATAGTGGTTCTGAAAAGATTTTGTTATTATTAAGACAAACTTGTTACAGTTATGAAGGAATTTGTTACCATTAACAGAAAACTTGTCACTTCTAAGAGAAATTTCTTACCATTGACATAAAACTTGCCACTATTAGACAAAAACTTATTACTACCAAGACTAAACTTTCTCCTCCTAAGAAACGTTTGTTGGTATTAAGAAAAACTTGTTACAGTTATGAAACAACTTGTTATCATTAAACAGAAAACTTATTACATCAAAGAGAAATTTGTTACCATTGACAAAAATCTTACTGCAATCATGGAAACTTGTTACTATTAAGAAAAACCAGTTACCTTCAAGATTTTTTTTTACTATTAAGAAAAACATGTTAATTCTAAGTTTGGCACTGTGGCGTGAATTGCTTAGTTTATAACGCTCTAGCAATGAAACACCAGAGTCCCACTGTTCAAATAATAAAAAAGTGTCTAATTTAGATCCATTAGCTTGTTTTCGAAAGAAAGGGGTTGTAAATCCTTAAGGGGTGATGAGGGGAATGCCATATGGATAATGGGAGACAAGCGTATAAAGAAATAGTAGTCAAATGTGTTTTGTTGGGCATCATGAAAGGCTTGGCATCCGAAAACTTGAATCATTGGATTGAATGCGTAATTTTTAACAAAAATTTTCTGAAAATGTCTTGGGGGTGATGCCGTGATGTCAGAGGGTGGCATAGAGTAGTAATAGTGAGGCACTGCTGTGTACATTTCTTGGAGTATCACGCTCTAGCAAAGAAATGCCGAATCCCGCTGTTCAATTAACAAAAAACAGTGTTTAATGTACATTCATAAGCATTTTTTCGGAAGTAAACGGTTAAAAATACCCTAGGGACGATGAGTTGTTTGCCATGTGGATTACGCTCGGCAGGCCTGTAATGCCACGATTGTATAATGTGTTTTATGAAGCAGCATCAAATGCTAGCCTTTCACAAAATCTGGCAAAAATCTTGGAATTAGTGAAACTCGGAGGTACCCTAAAAGAGTTTGCAAGTAGAAAACATGAATCACTGGATTGAAGCATAATTCTTAACAATAAATGTCTATAATGTCTAGAAAGTGATGAAATATGTCGTAGGGTACCCCTCAGCATTAAAAATCTGGCACTGTGGCGTGAATTGCTTGGAGTATGACGTTCTAGCAATGAAATACCAATTTTTTCGTTGTTCAAATAAAAAAAAAGTGATTAGTTTAGATTTATGACTATATTTTTTGAGGAAAAGGTTGAAAATGTTCTAAAGGTTGATGAGTGGGGGTTTCTACGTGGATAAAAGAAGAGGCATGCGGGTAATCCCATGGTGGTGCGGAGTATTTTGAATGTTATTATGATAGACTTGGTTGGCAAAAACTTGAATCGTCCGATTGAAGAATAATTTTTAACAAGAATTGTCTAAAAATTTCTGAGGAATGATGAATGGGGCGTCAGAGGGCAGTACAGAGCAGTAATAGTTTGGTCCTATGTGTTGAATTACTTGGATTATCACCTTCTATCAATGAAATGCCGAGATCCCGCTGTTCAAATAAAAAAGCAATGTTTAGTGTAGATTCATGAGCTTATTTTTAGAGGAGAAAGGTCGAAAATGTCCTAGGTTGGTTGATAATGGGGAGTGCCACGTGGATGACATCAGAGCAGATGCGTAATGCCATGGTGGTGTGAAGTGTTTTGGAGGTTATTATGATAGACTTGTCTCGCACAAACTTGAATCACCAGATTGAAGTATAATTTTTAAAAAGAAACGTCTGAAAATATCTTAGGAATAATGAAAGGGATGTCAGAGGGGCAGTCAAATAATGTCGCTGTGGCATGAATTGAATGGAGTAACATATTCTGCAGCTTAAAATTTAAGATGGATATGTTAAAAAAATGTTATCCTTGGAGGGGGGAGTGTAAATTTAACTTAGGCTAAAAAAACTAGATGCTTTCATTAAAAGCCCTTAAAATGATAAAATAGAGCCTAAGAATTTACTTATAATATCAACCCAGCTCCTGGAATTGTCATATAGAACCCACATCTTTCTTTTATTCAAGCATGCTTTTATTTTTTCCAGTTGGCATGTTTTTTTACGTTTTATTTTTACGTTAGCATATTCATGTCTCCAAAACGCTGTATTTTCGTCAAGGACTCCCAGAAATACCTCAACAATGCCTAAAAAAGTTACCTCTAAATCAACCCTCCTTCTTCCTGGAATTGCCTGCTAGGACTCATATCTTTTTTCTATACATGCATGTTTTTGTTTTTTCCAGTTGCCATGTTATTTAACTGCTTTTCTGTGTTTTGATAGTTTTATAATAATTTTTGTTTATATATTTTTATGTACAAAGGCCTGTGTCTTTTAGATTTATTTATTAAGACGAATCTTCAATATTCAATACTAAGCATCTTGGAGTCCCCTTTCACCCAAATTATTAAAAGTTGATTAAGAGTAAGCTGCAGTATTATTTCATTTCACCTCCTAAAAACGTATTGCTAAGTGAACAAGAGTAATTTCTAGAAATAAAATCTTTCCTCTGTAGCTGAAATATTGCTGGTGTAGGATACACGTTATTCTAGCATGCAAGAAAAATCAGACCTCTCCTTGCTTGCAATAAGCTATTTCTAGAATATATTAGCAAGAACAAATATTTGAAATAGTGTGTTGGATCTTGTGTCTGGAGCGTTGTTGTAGTGTATGAAAATTGATATTTTGAGTCCAAACAAGAAAAAATAATCAAAGAAAAAAAAACATCTTGAAAGAAAGAAAAAACCTTAAAAAAAAGGAAAAAAAAACGCTTTGTATGAAAGAAAAAAAGACCCACTTTGAACATTTCAACGAAAATAAAAATCTCAAAAAGTATTATGTGACATTGATGTGTGCGCTGTCATTAAGTAAGATGCGCGCTGTCATTATGCAACACCCACGTTTGTGCTATCATTGCATAAAACCCACGTTTATGCCGTCATTGCACATCATGCGCATTGTAATTACACAACATCAAAGTGAGCACCCTTATTAAGTTATTTCTGATAAATCTACGTACGACAGCATTACCCTTACCTCCAAATACTTCGGTTAAAATTTCCTATAATATAACATACTATGTGCGATTGCGTCATCCATTTTACACTTGACCATTCAAAAGAACGGTGTATCGTGTGACATGAGACCTGCTGGCCGTTTAAAATAGGGGCGTGTCTTCTATGGCGTCACGGAAATAATGGGCCCGGTAGAAACAGGGACTGGTTGTATTCCAGGGGTAGTGGCCGGTGAAAAATAGGGCTAGGGTCGAATCCCATGGGAATCCTTACATATGTGTTCCTTCTAATACCAAAGCAAGATTGCGTCATCCATATTATACATAGCCATTTAAAACAGGGGTGCGTTGTGTGACGCAAAACCAGCTCGTAGTTTGAACAGGGGTTTGTCTCCCATGGCGTCTCGGGAATCCAGGGACCGGTTGAAATAGAGGCCGATTGTATTCCGGGGGTACTGACCGGTAGGGTCTGCAACCCCCACCCCCAGACTACTGATTAATTCCATTTGCTTCTTCTGAGCATTGTTACATTGAAAAAAAGGAATCATAATTTGTGTATTATAGCCACTACCGTATTCAGGTAGAGATAGCGGATTTGACCCCCCCCCCCTGTTTGTCCAGCTCGTAAAAAAATGAATAAGTCGTAAAATTAAATTAACAGAAATGAATATAAAAAACTAAGTGTTTTTCAAAATGTATTTTTGTAAACTCCCCCCTCCCTAAAAAAAATTCCTGCTCCTTTGGATCTGAGTTACTCTTCAAAAATTTGGTAACTCGCTGTGTTTTTCTGTAAAACTCAGAATGTGGGAACTAATGGTTAGAGGTAAGGTAGATTTCCCTTACCTAAAGTTAAGCTATATATGAACCATGAACACTCATTTTGATAAACACTTATTATTTTAAAGCCATCTGAAATATTAATGGAAGAGCCCGTTATTGTATCAAGATACATTGACAATCCGCTTCTTATTACGACAATAAGAGTGATCTTCGTTTGTACGTCCTTGTGACTTCATATGACCCTTTGGTGATTTATTTGTATCGAGAGGGACTAGTGAGATGTGCAACAGTAAAATTTACAAGTAATGCGATGAATCTGGATAATCCTTGTGTACATTTATGCAACTACATCATAAATAAATATCATTCAAACTTCCGAACGTAAGTTATATTTTATTTTACATTACATAATATATTTTTATATTAAAATTAAAATTGCTTATAATTCAAACTTCCGAATGTAAGTTATGTTTTAAAGTTAATTTCCAAATCCTTTGTCGTTCTTGCAATGCAATATAAGGAAGTACATGAAAAGCAGTCCAAACGTTACCTTTTCGAAATCTAATATATCTGATATACTTGTATATTATATATAATATTATGTTATATATTTTTATATTATACAGTATCATTCAAACGTCCGAATGCAAATTAAGTTTTTAAGTTAATTTCCAAATTCTTTGTCGTTCACACAATGCAATGTAAAGACAAACTTAAAAATTAATCGAAATGTTACCATTTCAAATTTCATTTATATATTTTAGCATTATATATTATAGTATATATATATTTGTATTTTTTTTATCATTCGAACTTCCAAACGTAAGTTAAATTAAAAAGTTGATTGTTCTGTTATTTTCCAAATCCTTTGTCGTTCATACAATGCAACTTACTCGTTGTCTAAAACAAAATTTCTTCAAGAATTCTTTAAATAAAAGGGAATTTTAGATTCAGGAATAAATTTTTAGCCATTGGAACCTCCTCCCCCTTGCTAGTGAGAATATAAAATAATTAAAATAACTGGAGTGTAAAATTTGAATGATTAAAGCCTTATGTAGCACAAGCAAAGGCCAATACGATTTAAAGCAAGTCAAAATTATCAGAAAGTGGCCTTTACTCCTTAAGCCTCTCTTCTCCCATTAGGAATAATAGGATATGATTTCTCTTTAAGCTAGGCATCACATTAAGGCAGCATACTGGGTAAATTTGATCAACTAAGTTTTTTTTAAATGTGAGATAATTTTTAATACTCTTCAAGAGAGAACTGAGGGAGTGGTAGCCACAATCTAATGTTTTATTTATGCTAATAATTAGTTTTAATCACCTTTTACTGGCATATTTCTATCGTTTTATTCTTTACTTTCAAGTAATAGGGTGGCAAATCAGTGATTTCAATTTAATTAAGAAATCCTGTCGTGAATTGAAGACCTCCTTCCTTGTCAATTGTCCACGTTCTTTATTCAATTGTCATTTTTTGAAATACGAGGCATGTTTTTTAAGTAAGTACCGTTTTGGAATTAAAAAAAGACGTGCAAATATATCGCAATAATTTTATGTTTTCATGAAAGCCTTTCCCTTAATCTACTTTTCTATTTAATTTCCGTGAATATTGAGGTACTTGGCATAACGTGGCACCAGTTTTTGAACACCCTGATCATATAATTCATCCGCCTGACTTTTTAACCACTGTATCACAACTGTTTTGACTTCGTTATCGTCTTGAAAACTCTGACCACCCAGTTGTTTCTTCAAGTGCGGGAACAAATGATAGTCGCTGGGTGCCAGATCAGGGCAGTATGGAGGATGATATAGAGTTCCCATTTAAGAGATTTGATGAGATTTTTGGTCCGATTAGCCAGATGTGGACGGGCATTGTCATGCAGCAAAATGATGCCCTTATTCAACTTGCCAAGTAGTTTGTTCTGGATTGCACGACGCAGATTGTTCAATGTCTCACAATAAGACGCTGCATTGATTGTCTCATTACGAGGTAGAAACTCCACTAGCAATACTCCTTCTTTGTCCCAAAAAACTGTGCATATGATTTTCCAGGCAGAAATTATTTGCTTAAATGTCACTTTTTTGGGTGATGATGAATGTTGCCATTCCACGGATTGTAGTTTGGATTCTCACCCATTTCCTTACAATTCCATCACTCATAATGTTTTATCCGGAAACTTCACAGATCTCACGATGAATATCGATCGATTTTACGCCTTTAGCACTAAGAAATCGTATAACCGCCCGTGCTTCACAATCGGCAGGACTCAGGATTGTCGGAGGCATCTTAAACAATCAGTAAACCACGTATACAATTAAGAATCAGACTGTAATGGCGCCAGTGCGTAGACAAGAGATGTAGGTAACCACCGCGCATGCGCAGAACGACGAGCGTAGCGCTGTGAAGGCAGAAGCGCTAAACGGTATTTACTTCAAAAACATGCCTCGTATCTAAACTCCGTAATAGCATAATTATCGTGATATTTTTTTAGTTTTAATTTTACATTACTGTTTGCAATTCAAATGATTGTTGCTGAATCTTGTTCAATGTCTTCTTTTTTAGCTGTTCAGAGTCACTTGTGATTTTGTATAATTTGTATGTGTCATAAATACTAACTATTAATATCTTCTTCTACCCTTTAATTTCTTCTTTTCTATTCACATTTAGTTGTGCTTCATGTTCATTTAGCATTTTCACCCCTTAAGCATTTTCTCTCCATGCTCTTTGCTTTAAATTTGATCGTCCGGGCTGTTGATTAAATTTGATCGGAATTTGATCGTCCGGGCTGTTGGACAACAATTTATTCTTGGTGTTCAAATGACGCATCATTTACAACCATTTTCAATTAAATCATGTCATGTTGTTTGTACTCTGTTTAAGCAAATAGACCTTAACTTGGAAGTAGTGCCTTTGCAGATTTACAACTTTTTTTTCTTAGTGTTTCGGTTACTGTTGGCCCGAACTTAAACGTCTTTTGGTGCTTGATGCTTCAAACTTGCCTATATAACTATATCCTTTGTCACGTCTTTGTTTACGGTTGTTTTTTTTTATTTGACTTTTCACTTTTGACTCAGCTTGTCTTTTGCCATTATTAAAAACACGACGCTGAACGATTGTTTTTTTTTTTAACAGAAGCTGATTCAATATCAGGTTTTACTGATTTTTCTTTAATTGGATCTTTAACTCTTGCCTCGTTTTGTCTCTTGTCATTATGAAATACATATCGCCGAATCGTTTGATTTTAACAGAGGCATGTTTATCATTGATGAAATCATCCATTTCAAAATACCATACTCAATCATCATCGCTATAATTTTGAAATGTGACATTTCTTTCATCTTCATTTTGTCTCATTTGATCCTCCAGGCTGTCTATTTTCACCTATTGTGAATTTACATTGTTCGGGTCACTTGTTTTGATGTCTTCTATTCGAAAATTTTTTTTATTCTTAACTTTAGTTTTCGGTTTGTTCTGGTTCTCACTGTCACTTATGCTCTAACCACATTTGTCTTTCTTCTTCATTTCTGATTTTGATTAGTTCAGAAAATTTGTCAATGCCTTTCGCTTTCGTACCGCGCAGTGGTCATGTCTCATTTTATCGTCCAGGTCAGAGTTTAGATAAATATATAAACTGTGGTCCAGGTTGTTGATTTTCAGTCATTGTGTAATTGAGTTGTTGAAGTTGTACTCTTGGACTTATCATGTTTAATAGTTCAGGTGGTTCCAACGAATCATCATTTGTAATAATTGTAAACTTTTGTGTTTTGTTCCTTCCTCTAGGCATATTTGTTTATGCTTATATAACTGTTTGCTTTCAGAAATATACTGATAGATCTCCTTTTTCCAGCCTTTATCCTTTTAAAATTGCCTATTGCTATTATATATTCAGAAGTCCTTGACCTAACAAACCCAGTAGAAGCATATTATTTCCACTATTAAGCAATCTCCCCGAAGAATTTGCTAAAACATTGAACCTAAAAAGGAAATGTCCCAACCTATCCCCTACAATACCGCATGGTGGGCAATTTAAATTCTATTAGGAAAATTGATATTCATCTAATTTGTTATAAGTGGTAGACAATAAGTTCGTACATGAACCTGTATTTTACTTAATAATAACCCAAATAATATATTCAATTCTTAATTTTAATCTGAAATAATATTCCTAAAAAAACTATCTTTAAAGCTTCTTTGGAAAATTTAACTATTCTAAGCATTTGTGTCAGCATCCCAATGTTGAATCTCCTGGTCTTCTAACCTAGTCCTTAAATCCATAAAAAAATAAATAAAAAAGACAATTCCTTTAGTTTAATATTTTTCGATATTTTCCAACTTTAAAAACATCCTAACACTAAACATACTCAAAAATCCCAAGGACACTGCCCAGTGGCACAGAGAATGTTTTGCTCGTGTGACTTCGTGTATTTTAAACCCGTTCCCATGTTGTTCAAGATTCCATAAGATGTTACCAAGGGCCTAATAGTTACAAAAATAAAATTGTCTTTTACAAAGAATAAGGGTTCCAAAGGTTTTCGATACGCAAAAAATACCGTTTTCGAACACCAAAGTTACTTCATTTTAGATCACCTGACCTTGATGCTGATGATGGACATAAAAGGTCTTTCACTTCCCTAATACGACGCCTCAGTCAATCCGGGAAAGATACAAGAAAGCTGATATTTTCTATTGAAGACCTTATCATAAAAACCATCGCTAGCACGGCATCCTATGTCAATATTGCATGCAAGATGTTTGTTCCGTCTTTCACGAACAATTTCGGTAAGCATTTTTCGTTTTGTTTACATTTCATTCGGAAATTAATAGCTTTTGCAGAGTTGCTATCATTAATAAACATTTGCTACATTTTCTATATCACTGGAAATAACTAGTTTGACTAATGATGTTCTTTTCACTGGGACCCAGTTTCTTTTATCGTGTGAAGATCGAATCTTTTGCAGGTTTCAATAAATTTTATATCATTTGGTAATAAAAGTTGACGATACAATATTAACTTTTTTTTACATGCATTGCCTTTTTTGCAAATCATACCGTCGAAATGGACAACGATAAACGAAAGAAGTATGGATGACCAAGGGGAGAAATACAACATTTTCTATTTTTGTTTCACTATGGAAAAGATTTTCGGAGAGCAGGGAATCAACTGGACAGGTTTTAGACTTTTGTTTCTAAACTAAATTAGGGTTTTAGACTATCAGAATAAGAGGAATGTATTTTATTGGATTTCCAAGGGTGCCGAAACTTTAGATGTTTTTGATGCCGAAACTTTTTGAAACTCCAGAACCTTTAAAACTTAGAAGCTTTCCGAGACTTTAGATGTCTTTGGAACCCAAAATTAGCTAACTTCTATTCACGGTTTTAGATCCCAAGGAGTATGAACCCGGGCACTGAGGACCTGATTTTGGTAAGAACTCATTATGTAATTTTTTTATGTGCAAAATGAGTGAATTTTTGAAGGGTTTAGGATGTCAAGTTGCAAGAATAAGTTTGAGGATAAGCGATGAGAATTTTTTCTGACTAGGAATGATTGAGGGCAAAGAGGCGATCTTAGGTAAAGGGAAAATCAATCAAATGGATTTTCACTCTCCTGGGTAGTATTATCAGTAATGACAATTAATGTAGTGATGATGTATAACCAGAAGAGCCAAGGCTTAGGCTTTTTTTCACTAGTAGTAGAAAGGGGGGTACCAGTCCCTTCCCTCACCCCTGCTGCCACCTACAACTTTTTTTTAAATAACTTATGCATGTTTTTACGGTTTTTGTTAGTAAGAATTAAAAAACAGGATTTTTATCACTTGAAAAAAAGAGTATTTTTATAATATTTATTGATGTTTGGTGGACGGTTATGAGTGTTGTTCAATTTTTTTTATGTTTTCACGGATGTCAACAGCAATTTATGTATGTTAAGGTTTTTGTCAGTGAGAATGAAAAAAAACAGGATTTTTCTAACATTGATGGATGTTTCTTGGACGGTTATGAGTGTTGGTCAATTTATTTGATGTTTTTCCCGGATTTCAACAACAACTTATGTTTGTTTTATGGTTTTTGTCAGTGAAAATGAAAAAAACATGACTTTTCTGACTTTGATGGATGTTTCAAGGTCGATTTATTTGATGTTGTTGTTATTGTTCGTCCAAGTGCACGCTAGGGGAGAATGTTATGATCCAGGAATAGGAAACAGGATCACGTGTCTCCTTCTAGACCAATCAGCGAGTCGGTCACATCTCCTTCTAGACCAATCAGAGGCTCGCCTACATATGGTTTTACCCATTGCAACGCAATTTGCCCTTGGGATTTCGTATATAACGAACATGCATTGTGATTAAATTATCAGAAAGTATTGTGACACAGAGGAAACAAGTATGAATATTATTTATGAGCTTGAAGACTTGACAACCTCACTTTACAATGTAAAGTTCTGTTTTAGTGCGTTTTTATTTTTTATTTTCAAAATAAAATTATTTTCCTTGGTCACCCTTAAGTATATTTAGGTAAGTCCCTCCTCCCACTATAATACAAACTCCTCCACCATGCTATCTTTATGCTCGCTAGAAAACGTAAAATATCTTCTTTTTAATACCTAACCCCCCGCAAACCCCCCAAATGTTTTTACAACGAAGGTCCTCACAATAGATATAATTCTATTTTTTCGATAAATTCTTACTTAATTGTATTGTGATCTTTTGTGTAACTGACTTCTGTCAATTCTTAGACATTATGCCAAGATGTTTTTGACATAAGCTCTCCGCGCAAGGTTATAAATAATTTTGGCATCCCATTTTTACTGTTTTGTTTACATTAGTAGTTTTAGCCAATCTAGGTTTTCAATGCTTTTTGCGTAATTCTGTGTTTGTCTGAAAATAGCGGAGAACATATTGTCAGCAAAATTAATATTAAGTGGCATTGGAATTCTAAATTCTATTTGTGTGAGCTAAAGAATTTATACCACCAAAAATAATTGCTAACAATATTTTTAGGACATTGCTGAAAAGGGGGGGGGGAAAGGGGCTTCCTAGTGATAAATGCTTTTATAGACAAAACTATGGGTAGTACTAATTTTCCTTCGTGAAATTATTTTGATACTAATTTTTTCTCTTCTTTTTTAAGGCAAATAGTGAAGAATGTATTGACTCCCCTCTATTGAAGAAAGTAAGGGATAATAATGCGACCAATGCGAAGGCGAAAGTTATACAATATGGTAACTGGTTGAAGCCACCGAAACAAGTGTTGCCTAACCAAGCCACACCCCAATCTACGCAGGATTGTGACTTCGCTTGCCCATCCGCTCTCCGTGGACCTTCAAGAGCTGCCCCACCTGCACAATGTCAGGAGGTACAGCATGCTTCGCCTGGGCCTTCGGGCAGTCAAATATAACCGAAATTTGCAAATGTGAGTTTTTTTGACCTAACGTATAGAAATATCTAAACATAGCCATTTTTCATCTCGCTGTAAAAGTGTTTGTGTCTCAGAGATATTAAAATGTTAACCCCCCGCCCCCACCATTGTTTTAAATTTCTCTGCTCCCCCCCTCCCTGAGAGATATCTAAATATAATGTAATTTTTTTGCTTGTCAAAGAAACCACTCTTTTTTAATCATTCCTATTTTCTCTGCCTACTGTAGACATCTTCGTGGCATCCCAATTTTCTTGTTTTGTTTACATTAGAGGTTTTAGCCAATCTCGGTTTTCAAAGCTTTTTGTGTAATTCTGTGTTTGTCCGAAAATAGCGGAGAACAAATTGTCTGCAAAATCAGTGATAGATATTTAGGACATTGGAATTCTATATTCTATGTGTGTGAACGAAACAAGTTATACACCCAAAAATAATTGCTAACATTATTTTTAGGACATTACTGAAAAGGGGGAGGGGAGGGGGCTTCTTAATGAGACATGCTTTTCTAGACAAAATTATGATTAGGTTATGAGTAGTAATTTTCCTTCAGCAAAAAAGGGGGAAATTATTTTGATACTAATTTTTTTCTCTTCTTTTATAAGGCAAATAGTGAAGAGCGTATTGACCCCTCTCCATTGAAGAGAGCAAGGGATAATAATGCAACCCCTGCGAAGGCGACAGTTATACAATATGGTCGCTGGTCAAAGCCACCGAAACAAGTGTTGCCTACCCAAGCCATAGCCAAATCTGCGCAGGATTGTGACATCGCTTGCCCATCCACTCTCTGTAGACCTTCAAGAGATGCCCCACCTACACAAGGTCAGGAGGTAAAGCATGCTTCACCTGGGCCTTTTGGCAATCAAATACAGCCGGAATTTACAAATGTGAGCATTTTTTCTTACCTAACTTTTAGAAATATCTAAACATAGCCATTTTTCATCGCGCTGTCAAAGTGCGTGTGTCTCAGAGATATTAGAATATTAACCCCCCCCCCCGCCCCAACCATTGTTTTAAATTTCTCTGCTCTCCCCTCAATGAGAGATATCTAAATATAATGTAATTTTTTTGTTTTTGCTTTGTCAAACCACTCTCTTTTTTCTTTCTTTCCTACTTTCTCTGTTCTTCCCACTGCAGCCATAAACTGTTGTTATCTCTTCGATAATATTTTTCGTTAATTTCTAGCCTGAATTACTTGGCATAGATTTACTAGATTCTTTTTATCTCAAAATGTTGCTGTTTTTCGCACTTGGATATTATGGTTTATTATATACAAGGAGGGGGGGGGGCGATCGCTGTGGCACCAAGGAAGCACCACGGGGCCCACTGCGGCGGGTCGGAAAACCGCCACGGGAAGCGCCGCGCGCCGCGGGGCTCAGGAAGCACCGCGGAAAGCGCTCTGGGAAGCGCCGCAATGGCTGGCTCGGAGGGGAGCATTAATTGCGTTGAAACTCATAGTGGGGATGAAAAGCAGGCGTGTAAAGGGGAGCCTACACATTTTGTAAAGAGTTATTTCAACATGAGCGTGCACAAAGACTTTGTAGAAAGTAGCCTAGTGCCGAAAGCACAAGTGCTTGCAATTCGCTCTCTACAGTATAAAAATTATACTTTGAGAGTGGAAAAGAATGCAATCTCGTGTATATCCGACAAATTCTATGTGCTCAAGAATGATGTAAGTGTGCTGCCTCGTGGCCACTACCGTATTTCAGACCGAGTTGAATGCATAGACTATCGCAATCAACTTGGTCTGGATAAATTATTCTAACCAACTAACCCAACCACTAACCACCACCACCAACCTTTCATAAATTAAATGCTCTAACCCTTTCATAAATTAACTAACCTCATCTAACCACCTTAACCCAACCTAACCTACAGCAGCAGTGACGACAACTATTGTACTGTTTCACCACCGTGGCTCCTTGGGGGGTGGGGGTAGGACCCTTCCTGCAGTCTGTCCCGGGGGATGGGGGATGGACCCCACTTTTAAATTCATAATGTTCAACTTTGCTATCTAAATTATTTTTTGTTCATATTCCAAGTATTTTTTTTTCAAGTATTGTTGTACAGAAAAGTGTGCTACTCTATGCTAATGTACATAAAGTGTTCTTTATGTACAAAAAGTGTTTTTTTAAGACAATAAGTGTTGTTCTTGCTCTTGTTCGTGTTCATGTACAAAAGTGTTTTTGTTTTTTTATGTTGTACATAAAGTGTCATTTTTATGTTGTTGTTACTGTTCATGTTGAACAAATAGAGTTTTCATGTTGCAAATAAATGACCATGAAATATTGTTTTTGTCAGGTTCTTGTTGTACATAAAGTGTAATTGTTATGTTGTTGTTGCTCTTGTTCATGTTGAACAAATAGAATTTTCATGTTGAATAAATGACCATGAAATATTGTTTTTTGTTGTTCTTGTTAACGTAGATAGATCTATGGGAAAATTATTACTACTACTACTTATTCATTGGACCCATATGATTTACAGTTAGTTTTAGTCCGACTGTTGTCAACAGCAGCATTTATCAATTTAAAACACCCTTCAGATCGTTTCTGTGTGGTCCCTCAATGTCGGGAAAAACAACACTTTTAGCCAAAATAATTCAAAATTGTCAGAAAATGTTTTTGGAAAAGCCGAAAAAAATCTACTATTTCTATAGTATTTGGCAGGAGTCCTACGATCAAATAAAATCCATTGCCACAACCATACCAATACAATTCATACGGGGACTTGATGTTTTCAATGGTATTGAGTCGAACTCATGGTTGATTATTGATGATTTGGCTGAATCCATTGAACAGTTCTCACAGGAAATGTTACAACTGTTCACTGTTTACTCCCACCATGAACAAATTTCCATAACCCTACTTCTACACAATCTGTTTCATCAGAGCAAATGTATGCGAACCCTTTCTTTGAATTGCACCATCTATGTTATCTATCGAGTTGTTCGTGATTCTAGCTCGCTAATAACTCTCAATAAACAGATATACCACGGCGCCCCTCAATTTCTGTTGTCAGCGTAAACTCAGGTGACTAATAAGCCCTATGGTTACGTTTTGTTGGATCTTAATCAGAGCAGACCTGAGGATCTACGTGTAGTAACCGACATTTTCAACAATGAAATTACAGTATATCTTCCAATGAACAGTAGAAAAGACTATTAGTTACCATTATGACACTGAAGAAACTACACTAACAACGGCATTTATTTTCCGTTTTAGGCACTTCAAAACCTCCACTCAGGAAGGCCATACTCAAACATGGTGTTGACAATGATTTTATTAATTTAATATCTGAACTTTGTTTAAATTTAACCAAGGGTAATGTTCAACTGCCAGAAGGTGTTAGACAACAGACAAAGCAACATCGTTCCACTGTACGCACCTTGGCTTGTAAAAACAAGGGAAAATTTTTAAAAGAAAAACGTCTCCTTCAAGCGGGCGGTAGCTTTTTCACACTTTTACTGCCGATAATTGCAGGACTTGTAAAAAGTTTTCTCTAGAGAGAGTGGCTAAACCCTATAAATTGACACCATTTGAACTTGTCCTCTCACCCGTTGAACATTTTGAAGACAATCTAAGCAAATTCATTAATGATGAGAATATTGCCGATTACAAAAAACTGCTTTTACTTCAAGATGCATTGCGACGTGTGGACAAACATAAACCTTATCGTGAGAGACCCAAGGTCACCACTGTTACCGATTCCTCTAAGCAGGAAACATCTCAAGATTCTGCAGCAGCAGCAGTGCAATCCAAAGAGAAGGAAATGAATTCAATTATATTGAAAATTGGAAACCTATTGCCACTAACCTATCGAGAACAGAGTAAAAGAGTATTATCATATCTCATGTTGGAAACTGGTGATGATCATCATCAAGTTAAAGTCAACAGCACAGGGAAACCAATTATAATTCAGGGAAAAAGTTATATTCTAGTTGATTTAATTTGTGATATGGTGACGAATCATAAAGGACTTTTATCATTTGACAATAATCTATACACCTTTCTAAGTGTATCAAACTTCCCCAAAAGTCTTATTGGCAATAAGCAAATTCTAAAGAAAGTAAGAGAATATAGTCCTCCAACAGCACCAACACCATTTAAAAAAGAAGAAGATTCAATATTTGAAAATACTAGCAGCAGAAGCAGCAGCACCACTGATTTTACAACACCTGTGGCTGCTAGTCAAAAGCAAAGACGAATTGATTCATCCTCCATTGTGCAAAAGGGGAGTGGACATTACACTACGTGTTTGCGTTAAAAATGGATGAAGTTCTGAAGGGTGTCTATGAAAATATTGGTGAAGCGGGAAGTTTAAATTCTCCCAAAACGCTTTCTAAAGTTGTCTCCGGCAGCACATTAAAAAATCAAAAGAGTATTTAGAGAATGAACCGAGTTGCACACTGTATCGGAATCACAGGCTTCGTGGCAAATAATATTGACAAACTAAAGCTTTTTTCCCTCTGCATATAATGCAAACGGATCTTTTAACTTTAGATGCAATTCAACGGCGTCACAATGCACCCTACAAATATATTCTGGTGGCAATCAGTGTCTTTAGTCGCTATGCCTATGCCATTCCATTACGGTCAAAGAGAGGTGTTGAAGTTGCTCGGGCCATTGAAAGTATTTTAGAACAGGATTGCTATAGAAAAATTCAATCGGATGGTGGTAGTCAATTTGTTAATCCCCATATATAAAACATTCTACTGAAATATAATACATCACTTTATCATAGTCACAGCCCAATAAAGGCTGCATTGGCCGAACGATTAATAAGAACAATCCGTCTTTTAATTCCAAGATATTGTACACTAAAAAAATACATCTGCTTTTATTCAGGATTTAGATAAAATCATGCGGATATACAATCATCGACCTCATCGATCTCTGTCCAACTCAAGCCCTCGGGAAGTTCACTACAGTGAAAATACATTTGAAGCTTTTCTAAAGCAATATTCCAATGGTGGAAAAGAAAAAAAAATGTGAAGAAGAAATTCAATGTTGGTGATACTGTTCGAATTAATAGAACCACCAATATTTTTGAAAAGCGGAATTATTTAGGGAGCACCGAACTTTTTAAAGGGTCCAAAATGCTGGACACCGAACCCACGACATATCGACTGCGAGACACCAAAGATGATGAGATTCTCGGCGGTTTTTATGAACATGAACTGCAAAAAGTCAGAAACACTAGGGAAATTTATCAAATTGAAAAGATATTAAAGAGTCGTACTCGTAGGGGCAAGAGACAGTTGCTTGTTCGCTGGCTAGGATATAACTCAGATATTGATTCTTGGGTCAGTGCTGAAGATATTAACAATGCCCAATGATTTCTATGTGATTTTCATGTCCAATGTTTCTGATCCTCTCTACAATGACTTGAATAGAACAAGTGATTTTTGGACAAAACTCTCCCCCACCATCAAATTTGACAACAATGGAAAGTATGAAGTGGCTCTTGTCGATTGTATTCTCAAAAATACCTACGACATCCTGAGAAAAGATCGTAAATATGAAATAAAGATTAGACCCTATGATTGGCCGCCACCCCCATCCTCAAGTGATCAACAACAAATTCAAAAGATCAATTGGATGGATTATCCATACATTGAATTACCCTACGAGGAACTCATCTGTATGAATGATTTATGTCGTTCTATTAATAAAAGAATTTCCGCTCGTAAAAAAGGAGCTTTTCATTTCAACTATTCAAAGGTGGAGGGCAAGATCTACATTAGTTCACCTATTGCCAGTGAAAAGGTTATTGTCAATGATAACCTAAAGGATGTTCTTGGCTTTAAGCTCAATATAATCAATGGTAAAATTGCTGGAAACACTAATTTCATTTTTGCTGACTACCCGCCTGCCTTCTCTACAGACACTTGTATATATCTCTACGCTTCATTTGTGGAAACAGCTCGAGTTGGTAAATCAAATGTACCCCTCCTACGAGTTCTTAAACGAAAAACCAATCAAGGACATATTCACCACTACAATATAAAGCATCTTCAGTATATTCTCGTTAACACTTCCTATTTGGAACTCTGTCAGTTAACACTAAGAACTGAATTAGGTGATCCCATAGCAATTTCAAAAGGTTTGGCTGTGATTACATGCCATTTTCGTCCCATCGTTCAACAACAAGATGTCTAATAAAAAAATGGTATTCACTTGTCCTGATATTGACAGCTATGTTAATACTCTTGGCCCAAGACAACATGGCAATGGAATGGACTATTACAAAGGTCGCTCGTCAATGTCTGATTATGGTCTTGGCAGTTGGTTTGCTAAGCTGTTTTGCTTTTCACTACCACATGCTAGAAAATATCTTGTACCGGCTGCGACAGATTTTGCATCCTCTACACTATACGATTTTGGCTCTGGCAAGGATTTTAAAAAAAGTGCTACGGAAAATCTTAGGTCCAGTGCGCGAACCCTTGGCGAGACATTGAAACAAAATGGTAAAGGTTTAAAAAGGTCGAGAAACACTGCATCACTCATCAGTCTCCACTCAGATCGGAAACGAAAGACATCATCCCTCTTGTTAAAGAAAAGAAGGAAAAAGCCGACACGTAGTGTAAACAGAAGAAGAAGCCCCAGGAAGAGAATTGTTAGATCGAAACTGGATTTCTTTTCCTAAGATGTCCTACCTACCGCATAAGGATTCTCAGCCTTCAATCACCACCTCATTGAATCTATTTAATGCAGAAAATGTAGATGTGAGTGTAAAGCATGGATACTGTGAACAATTTTATCCTCAACAACCACTCTCCGATAATATTTACTTTCAAATTTATTCCAATGAAGACTGTTTTATGGACATGTCTTCAACATTTATAGATTTACAATTGAAAGTCTGGAAATCCGATAATACAATGCCAATTCGGGCCGATGGAATTTCCTATGAATATTGTATATTACATAATATATTTCGTCAAATTAGTGTCTACATCAATGGCACGCTGGTGAGCACAAGCAATAATCTCTCAAATTATACAAGTTATATGAAGCTCATGCTGATGACACCCAATTCATACAAGGAATTGAGAGGCATCTCCAATGGATATGAATATATTACTAATACTGATAGTACAGATGCACTTAAAAATACTACAACTAGTGAATTACATCTAGTTGGAAAAATATATCATGAAATATTCGATATACCACAATGGCTGCCGCCCAATGTTAAAGTGGATATAAAACTGATGCTTGCACGATCCAATTTCATATTGAGAAAAGAACTTGTTGCCAATTCTGATGCAAGTCTCTCCCTCACCTCGGCAATACTTCATGTACACAAACAACAGGTTATGAGTTCTGTTACTTTGGCAGTTGAAAAACTGAGAGCCAATGGAAATAATATTAAACTACTTGTTCCTCATACAATAACCAATAGACTTTATGTTGCCATGGGGTCACGCACCTTCACCCTTTCATCCTTTAACAATGGTGAAATTACGTCAAAACTCGCTTTGGCATTTGTAAAAAGGGCTAGTGCAATAGGATCATGGACTCGATGCCCACATAAATTCGAGATGTTTGGACTTTCATCTCTTGTGTGCAAAGTAAACGGCATCCCACTCTACAATCTATCTTTTGATAAATCCTATAGAACATATTATGAGTTGACCATGCAAACCCTAGATCATGATTCGCAACTATTTGAAAATGGTATAACCGAAGATATGTTTGCTAAAACACATGGTATCATTGTACTAGATTTGCCTGGCACACAGGATATGAGTATAGTACGTACGGAGAGTGTGCGTTTAGAGTGTACATTTGCCGACCTATTGGCTGAGAGTATTGCACTAATCTCACTAAATCAATATGAAACCTATTGGGAAATCACTCCCGAAGGCAGTGTTCTACTAGACGTGGCGCCATGAATACTAGTCAAATAATCAATGTATTTATTATTGATTCCTACATGTACCAGTAAAAATCATAGTGTCAGCTCTCAGAATTTTTTTTAAAAATTTAAAGCGTCTACAATACCTTGATTATTGTTAATAGCAGTCCGTCGACTGTGCTGACGGGTCATTGGCTGTGCATCTTTCAAGCAATGAAAACGATTGAATATTTTTATCCTCTTGGCCTACCCTATACATTTTACACACCCCACATCAGCAACTATATTGAGAGCAGTGGGAAAACTATTATTCAAAATCAGAGGAGGGTGCAGGATCTAATGACTAAAAGCTGTGGCTTCCATGCACTACTATATTTTGTGTTCCGATGTCTCGGCTCTACTTACAAGCGGTTTCTTCACATTTATGGTGACAATCCACGTCTGAACGACTTTCTAGTGGAAAGCATCTTCTCAGACCTGTAGAGTATTGATTTTGGTGCCCTACAAGTAAAGTGCTTAAAAAATGTTTGTGAATTTGTTTATTAATAAAATGCAAATATATACAACAAAGTCTTTAAATCTTCATTTAAGATTTCTTCTTCTTTGGTGTATAGGCAGCTGCCGTGAACCACTAATGGTGGTAAATCTTTTGAATTAACTGTATTTTGATCTTGATTCACTGCAAACTCAGGATCACATTTTCTACAGTACAATGTAACTTCACTCTTGTCATATCTCTTTGTATAGTCAATGATACTATTTGCTTTCATATTATGAAATTCACGAGTTTCAATCTATCTATTTGAAGCAATATCACATAGAGTGTTTTCAAATGGTGAATCATATTCGGTAACTGCCAAATAAAAATCACTTGGTTTATAGTCATAGTAGGCAGCGTCGTCACAACGATGACGTAGAAACAAAATTGTCTTGTTACCCCAACAGTTGAATCGTAGACAAGATTCTTCTTCCCAGAATAATTTAAATTTACGACGATATCAATCTTGTAGAAATAAACTAAAATCACGTTTGGGATTCTTTCCAATCATAGCGGGGTAAGTATTCTCCGACTGATCACATTTATTCATGTGACAATTGGAGCACAGGTGCCCTCTAGGGTGAGAATCACAAATCTCTTCAAGACATAAATTACATCCTTTAATTTGTACTGTATAGCCTCTATGTAATTTACAAGGATTACATAATTTACGCTTTTCACTATTTCATCAATAATTGTAAAATTCTCACACTGAGTCAAACTGCCAAGAGTGTACATGCATAGTAGACATGTATAGAACATTTTTTGGTTTCCGATGTAAACTCTTTCACAGCTAAAACGAAACTGTTCCACGTTCGATAAATTCAGTGAGTGGAATGAGGAGAAGAAGTACTCTGTGACGTTACCTCTTTTGAATGAAGGAGCCATCTACATTGAATCCATGGGCAATGTTTTCAAAAGTATATCCACGATATGATTCTGCTTTGTTCCAATTGATGTATCAATAAAATGAGTATAAGCATTTGAGTCCCATCTTAAAAGTTTCATACAATAGTTCAATGGGGGGGAGAATCAGTTCTCATTATATTGTCAATATAATGTTCCCCGAGAGAATATCCTGTGTTGAAGAGATAACTCGAGAAAATTGTCACCCAAAATCAAATGTTTTTCCATAAACACTAGATTTGATCTAATTCTCTCTTTCTCAAATTTATTCATTTTTCAATCCTTTCACTCTGACTACTGACTCTAGACTGACCCTGATTCGTTAGCCCTAACCTAACCTAACCAGACACGAAAAGAAAAGGAACATTTTCGATTTCGAAACAATTATATTGAATAATTACAACAACAACAAAAATACTAAGCATGTACAATTAGCGATAGAGTTTATTGTCTTTGATATGTTTTACTAATACACTTAAAGCACATTGAAGTCTATTCTCATATGCTATATCAACTTTTGCAGCGAAACATAATTGATCCTCCATTTTAAATTTGCTCAAGGATATCACATATCTTGCATATACTTCATCCCATTCCAGACAAAGCTGTGATCCTCTCGTGATTTCCACCACAATGTTTGTTGCTCTTTTATTATTACCATCAACTCCACTATCAACTTCTAATAGTGTAAACATTCCACTCATCAACACAAATATATATCTAAATGAGTAAAGTCAAACTGTTCTTCTCACTCCTTTGAATTCTATTCACTTGTTCCTCTTACGTCTAAAGGTACGGACATTTTCATTCTTCTAAAAAAAAGTCAAAAAGTGTTTACTGTGCTGACCCCACAATCTTGCTGATTCTTCCTTTCAGAACAGCTTAGCCAACAGTATTTTGCAATTAGCTCAGGTGTATAAGAATATAAGAAACGACCTTGATGCAGGAAAGTGATGGTACTTAATGTCTATTTTTTAGCTCAAATTGTTCGAATCAAGTCAAAATTATAATAAATATAGAATTTTGAATTTTTTTTTCAGGACTGAGTCTGAACCGTAAGCCTATTTGTTGAGGTTTTATTCATGAAGAGAAATGATTTTCAGATTTACTATTTTGCGTTCGTTTGATCATAAATAACAACTATGAACACACCTAATGGTAAAGGATGAAATATGACGAAGCATCTGAGAAGTAAAAATATGAATAAGTTAATCAGATGGGTTTTATTTTCATTTTGTTTAGTTATGCCTAAAAAAGACACTTATTCCTATTAGATTCATTTTTCTGTTTAGATCCTACTTAGCTGATCTTACAGAATTCTGCTAAGATTCTAGTCAAAATAACTTAAATTTAAATTATTGTCCCCAATTGGATATTGAATAGAGGATAAAAACCCTCTAAAGCCATTGGTGACGCAAACTCAAATAATTTTATTGTCAAACGACATACACGACCATGCCGATCATTGGCAGTTCTTATAATAATAAAAGATAAAGTACTATAAAAACCTTACAAATCACAGCCATAGCCATCGTCACACAAAATTGTATAACTCTAGTTCAAATAAAAAAAAACAACTTTAAAGTCGACAACAAAATAATGAACTAAAACAAACAAATACGTACAATTGTTGACGAGTGAGTGTATTATTAAAAATCTTGACAAAAAAGAACAACAAAAATGTCGTAACACATATGTCGTGCTGGTATTGGCTTCATTTTAGGTATCTATTCAACTACTTGTCGCGGGATCTACTGGCGCGAAGGGAGATACTCAGGAGGAGGATTTCACGAATCTGTGGATTTGCCAAAATACCGGCACCAAATTTGAAACCCAATTGATCACAACGTGACGAATGAGTTGTATTTCGGGAAGTTTCGGAATTTCGGAAAATTTAGAAACTACCAGAAGAGCTGGGTATTCGATCCTTTCCAGATGGTCCCTCTGGTCAAGCATAGGGTATGGAAGGAACACTTCAGTTACTGGCTTGTTTTTACAATGATAGGTAATATGCCTGTCGCCTAACTTCTCGGCAGCTGGAATTGAACCCTGTGCCGCATATTACCTAGCAAAGCACCAATCCGCCACGTAAAGGGTTTTTGATTACATTTTATTCTTAGTCCTTAGATCACTAATCTGAGAAGAATTAAAAAACAACTTCAAAAATAAGAAAATGACATCTGAAAAAAATAGCCTCAGAGGTAAGATCAGAGTTCTCAGATTTTGTTATTTCTTCTTTTGTAATTATTCAGACACTTTCTGAGACAGGGACGTAAGTAGGGGAGGGGGATTATTGTGACTTAGCATTCCTGACATCCTGTATTTTCTTAATTTATGAACATTTCTTGTTCAAATTATCATTGCCCCCCCCCCCCTCTACTCCGTGAAATAAATCTTTCGCACGTGGCTGGCCACAGGTTCATGTCTATTTAGCCTTGCATCACTTTTGTCAAAGCTTTAGCCCTAAATATTGTTTATGTTATTTTCTTGAAGTTGTGTAAGATTTTTTTTTCTATTGTAGAAATCGCTGAAAATACGCACTGTCTTACAAAATTAAAATATAGAATGTCACAAACAGAGACTGGGCTGGTAATTTTCTCTAAAATCTTTACAAATCTTTTGATTTTCAAAATATTCTCATAAATTAATAAACACAAATTAATGAATGATTATTATCTTCCAGACAGAGGAGCTGGGGCGATATCGTAAAACGTATGCAGAAGTAAGGAAGAAAGTTGATACGAAGGAGCTGCATATCCAGAAACTAAATGAAATGCTTACTGTAAGTTTCTCATGTCAGCAGTGTTTATCCTATGTTCGTATATGTATGTTTGGATGTATCTATGGGAGACACTTTCCCTGTGTATGTATGGGAAGCGCTTCATACATCCGTGCATATACTATGTTGTACAAAGTATTGATAAAATTTGTACAACATAGTATACAACATTTTTTCACAAATTTTAATTCTTAAATGATGTCTACTGGAAGTAAAAGTGAAAACAAATTGAAAATGTAATATTGAAATTCATTAAATAGTTTCAAAAATAATATTTATGATAATACTTATCATCAGAGGTAGTATTTAACAATACTATCATCAGAGGTAGTATTGCGAAAAAGGATCATTTTTAGTTCTTTAAATACAAATAACATCAAAATACAAACATTTTTGCCCCTGGATAGGTCTTGAGTCTGTTCATGCCTGAAAACCGTGATTTTTTAAGATTTGCACGATGTCCACTGTATGAAGTTTCTAATGTACTATTACTTGTTTCTACTATACTATTACCTTTTCGTGTTTTTTTGAAGTTTATGAAGTTTCTACTCTACTATTACTTGTTTCTACTATACTATTACCTTTTCATGTTTTTTTTGAAGTTTATGAATTTTCTACTGTACTATTACTTGTTTCTACTATACTATTACCTTTTTTGTTTTTTGAAGTTTATGAAGTTCCTATTGTACTATTACTTGTTTCTACTATACTGTTACCTTTTCGTGTTTTTTGAAGTTTATGAAGTTTCTACTGTGCTATAACTTGTTTCTACTATACTATTACCTTTTCGTGTTTTTTTGAAGTTTATGAAGTTTCTACTCTACTATTACTTGTTTCTAGTATAATATTACCTTTTCATGTTTTTTTTGAAGTTTATGAAGTTTCTACTGTACTATTACTATCTACTATACAGTTGCCTATTGTGTTTTTTGAAGTTTTTGAAGTTCCTATTTTACTATAACTTGTTTCTACTGTGCTGTTACCTATTAGTGTATTTTGAAGTTTATGAAGTTTCTACTTTACTATTACTTGTTTCTAATATACTTTTACCTGTTTCTATTATACTATTACCTTTTCGTGTTTTTTGATGTTTATGAAGTTTCTACTCTACTTTTACTTGTTTCTACTATACAGTTACCTTTTCGTGTTTTTGATGTTTATGAAGTTTCTACTGTACTGTTACTTGTTTCTGCTGTACTATTGCTTGTTTCTAGCATAATATTACCTTTTCGTATTTTTTTGAAGTTTATGAAGTTTCTACTGTACTATTACTATCTACTATACTATTGCCTTTTCGTGTTTTTTGAAGTTTATGAAGTTTCTGCTGTACTATTACTTGTTTCTACTGTACTATTACTTGCTTCTACTATAATATTACCTTTTCGTGTTTTTTTTAAAGTTTATGAAGTTTCTACTGTGCTATTACTTGTTTCTACTATACTATTACATTTTAGTGTTTTTTAAAGTTTCTGAAGTTTCTAATGTACTATTACTTGTTTCTACTATACTATTACCTTTTCGTGTTTTTTGAAGTTTATGAAGTTTCTACTGTACTATTACTTGTTTCTACTATACATTTACCTTTTCGTGTATTTTGAAATTTATGAAGTTTCTACTGTACTATTACTTGTTTCTACTATACTATTACCTTTTTGTGTTTTTTTGAAGTTTATGAAGTTTCTGCTGTACTATTACTTGTTTCTAATGTAATATTACATTTTCGTGTTTTTTTGAAGTTTATGAAGTTTCTGCTCTACTGTTACTTGTTTCTACTGTACTATTACTTGTTTATAGTATACTATTACCTTTTCATGTTTTTTTTGAAGTTTATGAATTTTCTACTGTACTATTACTATCTACTATACTATTGCCTTTTCGTGTTTTTTAAAGTTTATTAAGTTTCTGCTGTACTATTACTTGTTTCTACTGTACTATTACTTGTTTCTACTATACTGTTACCTTTTCGTGTTTTTTGAAGTTTATGAAGTTTCTACTTTACTATTACTTGTTTCAGCTATACTATTACCTTTTCGTGTTTTTTGAAGTTTATGAAGTTTCTACTGTACTATTACTTGTTTCTACTATACTATTACCTTTTCATGTTTTTGAAGTTTATGAAGTTTCTACTGTACTATTACTTGTTTCTACTATACTATTACCTTTTCGTGTTTTTTTTAAAGTTTATGAAGTTCCTATTGTACTATTGCTTGTTTCTACTATGCTGTTACCTATTCGTGTATTTTAAAGATTTGAAGTTTCTACTTTGCTATAACTTGTTTCTACTATACTGTTACCTTTTCGTGTTTTTTTGAAGTTTATGAAATTTCTTCTCAATTATTACTTGTTTATAGTATAATATTACCTTTTCGTTAGTGTTACCTCGTCGAACCGTCAAAATAAATAAGTAAAACTAATTAATTGATTTTGAAAACGCTTTTCGTTCGTGAAAGTTCAAGCATTGTCAAACTATTGATTCCCACAACCTCAACTAAACCTTTAAAGAAAACGTATACTTTCTTAAACTGTTTGGTACTCTTTAGAATTATATAGTTGTATTAATAATTTTTATTAAAAATATGTATTCATTCACCTTTTCTTAATCTTATCAAAATCGGGTTCCCGATTATTAAAAATCGGGTTTCTGATTCTTCTCATTTCTTGAAGATATTCTGTATATGCCTGTGCTTTATCTGCTGTAGCTGTTATGTGGCTCTAATTTATCTGCTATATGGCTCTGCTCTATGGCTGTAATTTTTATCTGCTGTATTATTGTGCTCTAAGGCTTTGCTTTGTCTGCTATATGGGTCTTCTCTATGGCTGTACTTCAACTGCTATATGGCTCTTTTCTGTACCTGTGCTTTATCTGCTCTATGGCAGTATTGTATCGGCTTTATGGTTCTGCTCTATGACTTTGCTTTATCTGCTATATGGCTCTGCTCTATGGCTGTATTTTATGTGCTTTATGGTTCTTCTATATTGCTGTGCTTTATATGCTATATGGCTCTTTTCTGTAGCTGTTCTTTATCTGCTCTATGGCGGTATTGTATCGACTTTATGGTTCTGCTCTATGATTTTGCTTCATCTGCTATATAGCTCAGCTCTATGGCCGTATTTTATGTGCTTTATGGTTCTTCTCTTTGGCTATGCGGTATATACAATATCGCTCTTTTAATTGTCTCTGCTTCATCTGTTCTCTGTGTTTTAGCTGCTGTATCAGCTACTTGTCTCTGCCCTGGGTGTGCTTTATCTTCTATATGGCTCTTCTCTATGGCTGGGCTTTGTCTGCTCTGTATGCTTTATATGATTCATGTCTGTGCTGTGCATAGCCCAAATTCGAACAATCAGATGTCTTGTCACTGTCCTTTGTGCTTTAATTTTACTAAAAAGAACATTCATGGTTGATATAACTTCAACCAAGGCAGCATTATTACGAAAAGGGAAGAATCCTCTTAGTTGTTTTTAAATACTATGGGCATAAAAATGAAAGCATTTTTTCCCCTTGACTCACCTTAGATCTATTAATGCTTGAAAGTTGCGACTTTCTTGGCTTTTTCTTTGGCTTGTTAAAAAGCTGTGTGGTTTTTAGGGCATTGTCACATTTTTGTCAGTGCTGCCTCGTTGAACCGTGAAAATAAATTAGCAAAACTAATAAGCTAAATTTAACGACGCTTTTTATTGGCAAAAATGGAATATTGACAATCTATAGATTCCACTATGTTTCTTAGTCCTTATATTTAGTTTTCTTTTTATGATTTAAATTTTTGTTCTTATTTTTTTGTACTTTGATTAAGTTTGTCCTGATATTCATTTTTGTAAATTTATTTAAATATGTGATTTTCTCTTCTAAAGTTAGTACCTTTTTCTTGAAAGTGAATGTATATGCAACCTTCTGAATATATTGAGACTTAATAATTGCTTCCAAAACTAAAAGTACGAAAATACACGGTAGTCTGCCTGAGACTTTAAGCAGGCAAACCCATTAGGTCGCTTAGGTCACTTATTTGCCAGTAAGTCCAAACAAATTCAGCCCCCCCCCCCCCCTTTTTTTGCATACAAGTCCAGTCGACATTGTCCGTCATGAGCCAATGTTCAGGGTTTTACTATTTATACCATATTTACACAGCATCAAATTCCAGACAGAGAGACAACTCGACAGAGTCGGGAACAAAAAACACTTAACTCATAAGTTTAATTTAATCATACGTCTACTAATATTCCATTTACATAGATTTAAACCAAAATCTTCAATTCTCTGTTTCAAACAACCATCAAGAAATAAAATATAAAACAAAAGGTAAATCACCTTTCCAGACTCCTCGACCCACCAAAAAAACACCAAAATTTCAAAATTTTGACTAACTTTGTTCAACTCATCAACTGGAGAAAATGGACCAACTTCCCCCCAAACACGCCATACAAAAAGAGGGGTACAGATATATATATACAAGCACGCACAGCACATATATCAATATGCACATACATATATGTACACATACACATAAATATTAACAAATTACATCTTCATTAAGCATTCCTTAATTTTACTATTTAGTGTTGAAAGGGAAAGAGGTAGACTAAACTATTTCTTAGTGAAAATTTTAAACTATTTCTTACATTCCTGAAAAAGACTAATGCCACCTGTGTGAAAAAGACTATCTGTCTTGACTTTTCCTCCAGATAGCCGTGGATTGATAGCAACTTGATTTTAAATGTTTGAAAAAGCTATTATTTCTCGACTTCTTCATTTTATATATTTTTTTCCCATGATTTTAAGTTTGGTTATAGGACAAAGCACTCAACTAAACATGTACTATTTTCTTGAATTACTTACATTCATCTATTGGCTCTGGTCTAATACCTGCTGCTCCTTTTCTTGACATACATAGATCATATAACTCGTTACCACTCAAGATTTTTTTTCGGAGCCTATCCCCATATAAATATTAAAGGAAGGGCTTAATAAGCGCTCCTTCATAATAATCTCTTAACAAGCACTGCTTGTTCTTGGTTTTTTCCTATATGTCTGGTTGATTTAATTCAATGGATCCGCTATTTTTTAACCCTTCAGAAATAGAGTTTGGTGTTCCACAAGGATTTGTCATTGGGCCGATACTCTTTTTAATTTATCTTATTGATCTTACTAAAGTGGTTAAAAATTCAAAACCTACAATTTGTCGTCATCCTTCTCAACCAGTTTCTACCAATAGCTGTGACAAGAGCTCGTATTTTCCAGTTGCATGTACTGCTTTTTCTGACGATAGTACTCTTGGCAGAGTTGTTACTGAGTCTGATCTTTATTCAAATTAAATAAAAAAAAACAGCTTTTTTAACTGAAAGTAAGGAACGACGTTAAAACTTAAAACGAACAGAAATTATTCCGTATATGAAGGGGGCTGTCCCCTCCTCAACGCCTCGCTCTTTACGCTAAAGTTTTTTTATTGTTTAAAAAAATAGAGTTGTGAGAAAGTCAAACTTTAGCGTAAAGAGCGAGGCGTTGAGGAGGGGACAGCCCCCTTCATATACGGAATAATTTCTGTTCGTTTTAAGTTTTAACGTCGTTCCTTACTTTCAGTTCAAAAAACTTGTTTTTTTATTTAATTTTTGAACGTTTTTGAATTAATGCAGGTTTTGATTTTGGCTCACCGTACATGAATAATTAAAACAAAATTTGTATATTATATTTGGTTAAATGGCTTTCTCGAAACTTGTTTAATTTTATTTACGAACGTTTTTATTAGTAATAAATATACGTAACTTAGAATTAACTTACGTAACGAACTTCTATATTCATAAATTTTTAACACATATATTAGGGGGTTCGCCCCTTAGTCAATACCCTACTCTTTAAACTATAGTTCGAATTTTTTTTCCAGTTCTTTAAAAATGACCTCTTAATCACAATCAGTTGATCAGTTGAAAAACTTGTTTTTTTTTTATTTAATTCCTGATCTTTTTCTTTAATAATGCTGGGAAATCTGGTGCCCCCTTCATAGCAATGTCCCTTCCCCCATGAAAACTTACTTCATGGAAAGATCCTTCCATATAGCCCCCGACCCTCTCCTTCCACCTCCTACCAGAAAAAATCTCATCTGAAAAAGTCTGTATACTTCCCAATAACCAATACTATATGTTAAAATTGAGTAAAGTTCATAACTTTCAGCACTCCCCCTGGGGACTTTGGGGGATCAATTCATCCTAAAAGACATTTTTATCATATTTTCGACCATGCTGAACAAAATGGCTATCTCAAAATTTTGATCGGGTGACTTTGGGAAAAAAATGAGCGTGGGAGGGGGCCTGGTTGCCCTCCATTTTTTTGTTACTTAAAAAGGGCACTAGAACTTTTAATTTCCGTTCCAATGAGCCCTCCCACGATATTCTAGGACCACTGGGTCGATACGATCACCCCTGGGAAAAAAAAACAAAAAACAAACAAACAAATAAACACGCATCCGTGATCTTTCTTCTGCCAAAAAATGTAAAATTCCACATTTTTATGGATAAGAGCTTGAAACCTCTGCAATAGGGTTCTCTGATATGCTTAATCTGATGGAGTGATTTTCAATAAGGTTCTATAACTTTTAGGGGGTCTTTCCTCCTTTTTTCGAAAATCAGACAAAATTTTCTCAGGCACGTAACTTTTGATGGAAAAGATTAAACTTAATGAAACTTAAATATTTGAAATCAGAATTAAAATCTGATTCTTTTGATGTATCTATTGGTATCAAAATCCCGTTTTTTAGAGTTTCGGTTACAATTGGGCCGGGTCGCTCCTTACTTACAGTTCGTTACCACGAACTGTTTGATACGAAAAGCCTTTTTGAAAGAGTTACACCGTCTTTTGATGTGAATTACCTTGCTTTAAATGTTGAAAAGATATGCTTTCTAATTTCTTCAAGAAATAACGGGACAATTATCATACTGATCTGATCAAGATGAAAGTATTTGGGATCTTAAAGAAAGAAAAACGAGCAAAAATGGGGTTTTTAAAAGCCAAATGAAAAAACTGACAAAACTCAACAAAACGAATATTTCAAGGGAACAAACGCCTCTCTTCTTCAGCGCGAAACGAAAAAATAAAATTAATGAGAGTGCTGAAGAAAAAAAAACAAACAAAATAAAACGCGGAAAGTCAATGTGAATGTGAAAAAAATAATGAAAAAAAAATAAAAGATAAATAAAATTCAATAAAAGACAAAAATTGTAAAAATTAAAATCAAATACCTAACAACAATAAAAGTGAGTCATTCACCAATATCTGTGATTTGCAAAAAAATTCAAAATCGAACCGCCACCGACGGATACTAGCGAATAACTGAGAAATGAAAGAATGAAACATTCATTCACTCAAACCAAACGAAACAGCAATTCAACGAGTTGGAGAGCTATGTTACCTGATTCCTGATTTTGAGACTCAACTCCTCTTTGAGACTTATGGAGTTGTTGATGTGTCTGATTAAGTGATTGTGAAAGTGATACAAGTTATATCTGGGACTATTGAAGTATCAGCTTCTCTTTTGAGAAAATCGTAATACGACACATTTATTCTTAAATCACCTGAATCCCTGTTCCAAGCTAAACCTAAATGTTGGTATTATAAATTTCAACAGCTTCTCTGTAGTGCTGGACAAATTTTTCAGTTTGTTAGATTTTGTTGGTATTTTTTTTTCTCCTCTGGCCATTAAGGCCAGAGGAGAATTTTTTCCGTCACCTTTTCTTTTCTGGCCATGGAGCCTCACAGGTGAAACTACGCTGAAGTTGCTTTTGTTCTAAATTTATCGTTGACCACACTGTCTTCCCATGACAATAAATAACAGTTCAAATAGGGATACATCCTTTTATTAGACAGTGGAAAAACAATAAAAGAATATTAAATATTGTTATCACATATACTCATCAGCATATTTTATGTATATATGACGGTCATGTGGGACAAATATATGACTTAGTATATATAACGGTCTTAATTGTTGATAGACTGTAAGAATTGTTTCTCTGGAGGGTTTTTACTACTACTGCCAGAAACTTCTGGTAGTACCAAGCTTACCAAGCTCCCCTGTTGAGGCTGACACAGCTTTGGACGCTCCCCCTCCAAACCCCCTAATAAAAGTTTTACTCTTTTACGCCTCTCGTAAGGTTTGTTTTAATCTTTTCGGGTTAAGTTCTGATTAACGAAAAGAGTACCTTCTTTTTTATTCATTTAGGGGATGATCTGTATTTTGTTTGCCCTGATGGATCCTTAATTATTGTTTCTTTCTTTGCAGAATTTGGCTGCTCAAAAAGTAGGTACCATCAAGGAAACATCTGAATTAGATAAAAAGCTTGGAGAGGAATTGGTACAGTTAACTAATTGTTGCATTGATGAGGCCAAGAAGATAAATGAAGATTCCAATGCGCATATAGATGCTGTAGATAGAAAATGGGTCGAAAAAATAGCAATTATGAAAAAAATGATGGACGAAAAGAAAGGTGACCCTGAATTAGCCAAGAGTATAGAGGAAATATATGCTGACTACCCTGTGCTTCATAATTTAGATTTTTAAAAGGTAAGTGACTTGAATTATTTTGTCCATATTAAATAAGCGGTTGCGATCACAGTTCAAACATCTGCACGTCGGGAACAAAGTTTTTCTTTTTTCAATAAAAGGTTGTAATCGCCATTCAAACAGTAGAGCTTCGGGATCTGAGTTTATTCCCTTTTTTTTATTCTGAGCCTATTCAGAGTAGCCTATGCTCTGTAATTAAAGCTTGTATATAAAACGCGAATTCCGTGAATATATATGTCTTGTAAACAAGAGGTTGTGATCACAATTTGAAAATCCGAACTTTAGATCAAAATTTAGATATATATATAGTATAGTTAGATAGTTATTATTTAGTGTAATAGTTAGTCAAATATACAGAAGGTTGTGGAACAAAAACTCTACAACCGAATAGGAACACAAAGGTTCCTCACTGTGAGATTATGTCTCAGTTTTGCGGGGTTAGTTCATGGTTTGCCTTTGCAGTTGAACTGCGGGGGGGGGAGGATCCAGAAATACTAAAGTTTTCATAAATTATATCGTAGTTTCCTTTAGTTATTAAATAATCCACTTTTTTAATTTGACTCCGTTCCTCCGTGTTGTATTTCATCATTTTTGTGATTTTTTCATAATTTTATAAATTCAGGGGAACGAGTTGCATGTGCCCCATGTGCCCCTGAGATGATTTAAATAAGACCGATCAGTAGGAAGAAATAACAACTTTTACCTGTAAGCATATTTACAATTATCAAAATTATTTTGTAAATATTTGAAGCAAAATACATGTTAGGGTAGATTCATTTATTGCCAAAACAAATTACTGCCATTATAATAAGTAGCCGCCAATGAGAAGACAATAAATTTAATAACAATAATAAGACACAAGTGCAATCATCAATTAACTTTTAAATCAGTAATACTGAGACAAAAAGTCAAGAAATCAATGGATCTAGTTGGAAATCACTGAACTCCTTAAATTACCATTTGGTTAAAAGTGGATTGTGTTGAGAGCATATATAGATGTGTTTTTTTACCCTTCATCGGGGTTGACAGCTAAGACCCTCAGACAGGACAAAGCTAACGTTCTATTTCAACCAATAAGAAATTAATACATTTTTTTCTTTTTTTAGATGGAGCTCTATTGTAAATGACTTCTTATGATGTCATCGGTGTTCTGTGTTTGAAGACCCTATGTAATGCACCAAATCCATTCTTGTTTAACATATTTCATGACTTCATATGCAAAATAACTCCAATTGTTTGAGAACAATTTTTTTTAACTTTTTGAAAGGTATTAAAGATTTTTATCAATGTACACTTCCTTATGTGAGCTAGCTTCAAATTGGAAAGTTGTTTCGCTAAGTGGTTCAGTTACGTGATTTCTTTGGTGATTCAGTAAGCTCCATGTTGATTTGTTGCCTAAACAATCCTTCGATTAGGGAAATTGATTTGGCTCGCTCACTTTCGAAAGCGGAGGCTGTGTTTATCAGTACCCCCTAATAAGCTAATTAGACTCAAACTATGGGTAAAATAAATAAAACTGTATACCTGGTTTTACCTTTTTATTAGTTTGGGGGGGGGGTCGGAGTCTCAGAGATGGTACATTCCTTTCATAGCAGTTAAGCAAGAAGTATTTATTTTAACATATTTAGTCACGTTTCAAAGGGGGGAGGGCAAAACCTGAATCTGGGTATGGTTTTGCTTCAGGATGTAGTCTTATCACAATGATTGCACCAACCTGTATACTCTTAGAAATATGGGGGATGGGAGATTCACTTTGAAAGCTGCTGGAAATATCACCCCTTTCAAAATACAAAAGTAGTAGCCTAATATGCAGCTTTATCAGGTTTCAACCCGCTCTTTTCCCTCAGCCAAAGAAAATTCTCTGATTTAGGCGCTGAAATAAAATGAGTTGTGCCTGGCAGCTCATAAAATGAGTTCTCTGATAGCGAGAGCTGGAAATTACTTTTTCGTGTTGATATGGCAAAAACAAACTTGTCTTGGTGAATCTGGCAATAATTTTTAAGGTCACCAGATCTTGGTCATAATTCATAGTTGCCATGTTGTTCCATACTTTCTTTAAGTCCCAGAAACATCGAAATAAAAATACCTCCCCCCCCCAAGGATCTGTTTAAGTACATTCATGCCAGAAGGTAGCGATTTCTTAAGATTTTTCTTATGATTATTTTAAAAATTCTGAAATTTTTAGGCCATTATCACATTTTGGTCAGTTTTGCCAAATTTAACTGTGAAAATAAATAAGTAAATCTTTTTATTTCAATATGTCGGTCAATTTGGTAATGCTTTTCATATTGAAAAATTAACACTGAATTTAAAATTTAATCTGTTGATTCCTGTTGATTCAAAAGAAGGGTGAACTTTCCTAAGTTTTGGGTGCCACACGTTTTTAGCTGATTTTTCGCTGATTATTTACGTCGTTTTTTTTTTAATTTGGCCCTTGCTGCTATAAAAACAGCATAGCTGTATATGGACGTTATTTTTGTTAAAAATTGAAATCTTGATTTTTCCTAATTTTTCAAGTTGTATATGGTTGAGTAAGTTTTCTTTTAACCAGGTTTGAGAAATCAAATTTTATTTTCACTGTCCTTGGTATTTTAATATCTAATCTAAATTGTATAGCAAGCAACAGGAAGGGAAAAAATATATAAGAAAATTATTAAAACATTATAGCCTTTGGTATCCACTGCAATGGCAAAATTTTTCTTCTCAGGCCGTTTAACAAATTGAATAACTTTTAATTTAACAATAGTTAACAAATAAATTAGTAACTTGTCTGGAGTATGGATACAAAAGGAACAATGTGAGAATTCTCCAGTCTTGAGAAAAATATTGCAACCTGTGCCTTCAGGGGTAACGAATGCTCTAAGGGTAATTCCTTCTCGTCGAATGAACCACAAGTAAACTAAACTTTCTGTTTTCAAAAGTCGCCGTGAATTTTCTCAAGAAGAATGAAATCACAGTACAAAGAAATTGCTTTTCAAATTTTAAATCCGTCAAACGTGGTAAATAAATTTACCTATTAAAAGGTTTATCTCAACTCTTGCCTAGGTCTTACTATCCTTCGTCTGAGGATCTTTTTAATGTTATCTGAAATGCGGTCATGTCCTCTACCAGGCACCATATGCACCAGAGACTAGACAACGAATGCACCATACAGGCACTTTCCCGCTCGTACCAAATGTTTAGTGTCCGGAAAGCAATTGTTTATCCCAATCATCAACAAATAAAGACTTAACAATCTTCAAATATAATTTCGTACCTTTTTTCTACTTTAAAATCTAAAAAATGAATAATGAATTTATTCTCTCAAAACTAAAATACCATGTACATAGATACTAAGAAGTAAAAGCACTGCCAAAACTGTCTTTGGGGGGGGGGGGTAGGTACTAAATGAAGTTTTTTTTCTTGCCTGTATTCCAGCAAAATTATTTCTCAATTTTCTCTCATAGTACCTTTGAAGAAAATCTTCTTGTTTACCAGAGGTGGTTATAGCCCCCCCCGCTCCCTTCCTGGTGGCACACTTGCTAAGAGGAACATGGTTTTTCTTCAATATGAGCTGACCCGTGTCCATTTAAAAGGCATGCCTTTTTCAATAAGTCCAGCCTTCCTTTTTCACAAATAACGGGAAGTGGTAGCTTTGTGTGGTCAGAAAACTTTTTTCCAAACAAAAATTGGAGTGAACAATCCGGCTCAACTTCAGTATGTAAGGCTAACAGCCGTTCAAAGTGTGTTTCACTGCAAAAGAATAGCTGAAAATATTATAAATAAATTTGACGGTTTTTATTTACTAAGCTACTTCTTCAGATTATTGAGGTTAGGCCGTAATAAAAAGAAAAGAAGATACAAAAGCAGGGTTCTTATGGGTCTTCATGAGGTATCACAAATTCACGTACTATACAGACTTGTATGAAAATAAGAAAAGAAAAAAAAATGTTTTTCGATTTTAGCTTGATAATTTGATATCCTTTTGTGGTTTTTTCATGAATATATTATCTCTAGACAGAGATACATAACGTGCATAGATAATATCTATATATATGATCTATGCACGTACATAACATGCATAGATTTGGCAATGTGCAACTTCGCGGACTACTATACCTGATTTTCTAAAGGATGTCTGAGTAACTGACAAAATTCATAAGAATGCAGCGCTCTTCCAGCAACCATCGGGTATACGCCACACAGGCAGATCTAGAAACACCATGCATCAAACGTACCGGACAGATTTGCGAAACCTCTGCACCTAAATCCAGCCCCAGTGGGAGGATATACTGACAGCAGCAATCTTGCCGAAAAATTTGGGGCTCCTTCTTGATGCCCTGGGTGCTTGGGGCACAGGTGGATCTAAGATAAAATGCTCTAAGGTAAAGTGTTTTGAATTTTACTGGCTTGATACCGGACTTTCATCCGGACTTGATACCGGAAACTGGTTTGATACAGTTTCTATCAAGAAAATAGTCATTAAACTTACAATACCTTGACCAATACATTAGCATCTTACATTAAGTTCGATCAGATTTAATTACAATTTAGGAAATTCTTAATCGTCTGTCACTTTTATTCTAACATATACATTTCATTTCATGTTGTTAAAAAAAAGATACTTTTTCTGGTTAACCTCTACAAATGGTCAAGTTGCCATTCCTTAAACACAGGTTTAAAGAAGTTTTTTCTAACTCGATTCTACTAAATGAGATCTTCTTCAGCCGCAGCCATAATGACATACATCATATTGTGACATGTATCACATAGTGACATCTATGTAATAGAAACAGGATGTGCGTCTTTACTATCACAAATGTTTTTCTTATTAACGAATATCATCTTGCAGTTCCAAAAATTTATATTTATTTTTGGTCAGTATCTGTTGTACTGCGACATACATGGAGAGACGAAGATTCTGGGCATGGTGACTGGGCATTACTACTACTACTGCTAACAACTCATCGCAGCACCAAGCTGCCTGAGGCCAACACAGCTACGCACGCTCCTCCTCCACCCCAATCTATTCAAAGCCTACCTTTTTACACCCGCCCACGAAGTTCCCATTTCCTTTAAATCTTTCTTTATGACGTCCTCCCAACCCAGACGGGGACGACCTGCTTTCCGTTTAGCCCTAGATGGTTGGCCGAAAAGAATAATCTTCGGCAATCTGTCATCCTTCATCCGAGCAACATGCCCTAACCAACTCAACCTTTCTTTCATTATAGACCTAGAAAGCGGTATTGAACCACATTTTTCGTATAGCCTATTGTTTGAAATACGGTCAGTCAGCCGGGTAACCAGAACTATCCTTAAGCAATTTCTCTGGAAAACATCTAGCAAATCTTCATCCGCTTTTCGGAGCGTCCATGCTTCAGAGCCATATTTGACCACTGTCATCACTGTAGCTTCTAAGATTCTAATCTTGGTTTGCAGACTTATCTTCCCATTCTTCCAGACATTTTTTAACTGTGAAAAAACACCCTGAGCCTTGGCTATTCTATTTTTTAACATCTTCACTGCTCCCACCATCTTCACTAATAATACTACCAAGGTAAGTGAACCTGTCCACCTGATCAATCTTTTCATTACCCAACGTCACCTTTTCATCTTCTCTTATTCCTAGCCTTAGTGACTTGGTCTTCCTAACATTAATTTTTAAACCCATTCTAGCATTCCGAACTCGCAAAACCTCTAAAACTTTATTGATTTTGCTAACAGTATCATCTAGAATACTTAAATCATGAGTATAATTCAAGTCCAGGTGACCTTTTCCTCCCCATTTGATTTATTGGTCTTCCATTGCCTTTCCTGGGCTTCTTAAGACAAAGCTCATCAAATTAATCCATGTAAAGGGGATAGAACATAACCCTGCTTAACTCCTGATTTAATACAAAACCAGCTGCTAACCTCATTTCCTACCTTAACCGCAGCAGTGTTATTCTCGTACATAGCACTAATCACTTTATTGTATTTGTCTGGTATACCATACAAGGATAAGACCTTTACTAAAGCTCCTCTATCAACAGAATCGAACGCTTGCTCATAATCTATAAAACTGAGGACCAAAGGTGTTTGAAAATTTAGGCACTTCTCAATTATTAACCTAAGAGTGAAAATTTAGTCAACACATCCTCTACCTTTTCTAAAACTGCACTGCTTTTCTCTTAAAACTTTGTCTACGGCATCTCTCAGTCTAGAAAGTATCATATTAGTAAGTAATTTGCTATCTACAGAGACCAGACTAATGCCTCGATAATTACCACACTCACTTTTATCACCTTTCTTATAAAGTGGCTTAATTAAGGTTTTCCTAAAATCATTAGGTACTTCCCCTTTTTCAAAAATCATATTCATAATCTCTAATAACTTCTTTCTAACCTCAGAGCCACCATATTTAAGAAACTCATTTACTACCCTATCAGCACCTGGAGCCTTATTATTCTTTAATCCTTTTAGTACTGTTTCTGGGCATTGGCGGCTAAAAAAGCATGACTGCAGTGGATGGCTTTTTTGAAATACCATTAACAAATTTGTAAATTCATAAAACTCACTTTCTTAACTTAGTAAAACGGTAAGAAAGCGAATAGATCTTACTTAACGGAAAAGCAGAATCTCATTTTAGGAATTATCTAAGATTAATAACAAAACTGGTCTTAGGGTGAATATTATAAACGTCTTTGTTAATACGAGAATTATCTGGAAACCATGCTTATCAAAATGCACCTGTTTCACTAAACGCTGGAGTGTTATCCTAATTATTTTGATTCTCAATACATATTTGCCCTTTATTAATTATATTGTAGGAGAAGAAATAAAGGGCATACGTAAAATGCTGAGAAATTAGGTAAGTTTTATTTAAAACGGGATATGTGGTCAACCCAGCTATAAGAAACATGATCTTTGACACACATCATTAGAACGATCGATCTTGAGAGAAAAAAATGCAATATTCTGGAAAGATATTTCTTCTTTTTTACGCAAATCCATAGTATTACTCTGCAATATTACCGAGTAATAGCCTCAATCACCAAGGAATAGCTATCACTGTTTTACAGTTATTGAAAAGTAAGTTTTACAGCAAAAAGAATCAAAATATTTGTGTAAATCTTAGGTTTTATCTAAATAAGAATTGGATCATTAACTGGATAAATGTAATTCAGCTCTTCTGAATTTTTCTAGTTTGGCTAGGTAGGGCGGCGCTTTCGGCTGAAACATAGTAATGTGAGATAATAGGCAGAAATACGTAGTCATATTTCAGAATTCTTCAAGAATTTCTTATATTTAATTGACTTTTATTTCGGGAGACTGAGTTATTTTCTCGGTCTTCGCCGGTAAGCCGTTAAGGGGGGAGGGGCGAAGATTTTTATTCAGTTGATAAGAATAGGCCTACTATTTTTATTGCTTGTTTTGTAGTTATCCTCCCATGTAAAGCATTGGCTCTTTCCTAGGGTTTACATTTTCGTTTTGGATTAAAGATTGCCAGTTTTTCATGGATTATGCCAGCCCTAATGAATAGCCCAAATTGGGCTAGTTTTACTTTTCTTTTCAAGTGTTTCTTTTTTCAAGTATTTCACTCTTTCTATGAAAGAGTGAAGCTCTGTCATAAAAAAAATAATGCAAGCCTCTTAGGTGAACGAGCCAATCTTTATAGAAAGAATGAGAAAGTAGGAATTGAAGGGGGACCAAAAGTTTTCCTTTACTTGGACAGCTTTGCAAACACGAACTATTGACCTCTGTGTGTATAAATTTATAGAAGTCTTCAACAAAAATTAATTGTCGAAAAATGCGAAAGTAGATAAAGAGAAGTTTTAAGCTCCATTCTCGTAATGCTGATATGAAATAAAGCTACTGCTAGTTCATATTTTGATTTTCTTTATTATTTTTCCACGGGTTGGAGTTTGAGTTTCACTTTTTAAGTTGCTTTTTAAGAGAAAAAGTTTTCTTATCTGCATTTTGTTCTGCAGTTCTGCTATACAATGTAGCACTTTCTGCAGCACCAAAATAACCTGAAATATAAGCCGTAGATGTTGCAAAATTCTTCAAGTATTTCTACATCTAAATGATTGTTATATGGGAATCCAAAGCTATCTTTACACTCTTTTTCCAAGCCATCTATAAAAGACCGAAGCTGGGTAGACAAAAAGGCCACCTTGTCGTCAACTGTTGCACGAGGAGAAGCCAAAACTTTCTAGAAGCAAAAAATTACATAAACATGGAATAGGAGCGCAGTTTTCATAATAATGCAATTTTATCTGTGAGGGTGCATTGAAATTAAAAGGAAACTTTGTGGGGGCTGCTTTTTTTTGGTGACTATCATTATCATATTCGTATATGTTTTATATTTCTTTTTGTTGTTGCTGCGTAATATGAGGTGTGGAGGTGATAACAACGATATTTGTTTGTATTTTGGACGACTAAGATGGACTAAAATAAATACTAATCATTAAATTTATAGATTCAGATTCCGACTTTTCAATCTTCTGCATCTCACTCCTGGGAAGTATCAAAATCTTACTACTTCACCAGAAATCACAATTAGTTTTAAATAAGAAAAAAAATTGAAATTTTGACAAGGCGCTTTTTAGCGATTAGGACAGTACACTATCATTATCATATTCGTATATGGTTTATGTTTCTTTTTGTTGTTTTTGTTTCCAAATATCTTTCCGAGCGGTAAAACTAAGTTAGCTCTTTGCTTCCCGTACTGGGCTTTTTGGGTTTAAAGTTGAAGGAAGAGCCTGCTATAGGACCAGACAGATATAGTGTTTCCTCTCAGCATTTAAGTGTACATGTGCGAATAATAAGCGTATTTTTTTGCAGAGAAGATAGCAAGTTCTTAGAAAATTATCTTAGGGTTATAAAACATAACACTCAGCAAAACAACTTGCTTGACCTTGCCACTAAGAAGTATATTAAGTCATTTAGTACATAATTCTACGAAAATATTCCAAGAAAACTGAGAAAACCTCACAAATATAAAAGTCAGCGTATAAAACGCTAATGAGTGTTCACCTAGAAAGAGATTTTACTTGAAGAGGATGCAAAAAATACACCCTAATAAATATGACCGTTTTGAACTTCAAAAATTGTATATTCATAATATATATAAAACCGCATTAATATCACATTAACCGGTATCCAAAGTAGGTGGAAGATCAAATAAATTAAAAAATCAACTAATTGATCATAAGGACCAATACGACAAGCTGTTTGCTCATACATTCTCCATAAAGGACAGGCAGGGCAGACAGGCCATCATTAACCGACAAATTATTTATGATGTATTGATTTCAGGTTCGCCTTGGTAGGTACATCAAAAATCTAGCAAATTTAAAATATTTGGTCCGCAACTGCTTCCTGTCCTTATTACGGAGAATGTGATTGAAACCACACAAAATATAAGGTGAAAGCACCCCTCCCTGTCGTACTCCCCATCAGACAGAAATCAGATTTGAAACAGCATTATCTCATTTAATTCGGATATTTACAACACTATACCAATACCCTAGTGATTTTACAACTGATAAATTCACACCAGTCCTTAATAGAAAATATGATGCCTGCCAATGTACAACATTATCAAATACACCACTAAGATCAACCGACGCAATAAATAGAGACTATTGATTCATAACTGCATGTTTCATGATTATGCTTAAAAGAAAATGTGCCTACAACCCGTGGTTTTACGGAAACCAAATTGAAACGGAGTGAAATCACACTTACTTGTTATATGTATGAAGGTTACATATTCAAAATTTTTTCTAAATACACAAGAAACCGTTATAGGGTGATAACTAGAGCAAGAGATTGCAGGCTTACCATGCTTTAGCACTGAAGTAACATTACCTGACAGAAAGTTGTCAGGAACCAGAAATTGAGAGAGGAACATTTGAAAAAGCAACTGTAATCGTGGTTTCATAGCTGGGCGCTCAAACGCAAGGAATTTTGAGCAAATTCCATCACTGTCAAGATTTTCAGATCTTTTTAGCTGTTTAATAGCCTCTTGTACATTATTTAAACTGACCGAGACTACGTTTTCCTGTGACAATGAATTATGCGAAAAAATTGAACTCAATAATTTATAATATAATTGATGCAAGGATTCGGCATATCTTGAAAAAACATTTGTATAATGCGACACGAAGTCACAAGTGAAGAATACACTTTAGGCTCACAATCACTCCCCTTAATAGCTCTGCTCCATGATTTTGATCTCTGGGAGCATCCCAACCATTTAAGTGAGTGCTTCTCAGAGCAAATTTATATTCTTTTTTTTTGTTTTCTGCTTTGGACGAAACACTATTCCCGCTTGGGGACGTTCACATGCGCACCACATGCGGAGCCAGAATCTTGCTGTTTTCTTAGCAGCAATAACATGATCGTTCAAAGACGAAAAGGGCTTCCTCGTACCAATGCGTTCCGGACAAATAAGGCAATAAATAAGGCAGTATAAGGCAGTTATAAGGCAATAATAAGGCAAATAAGGCAGTTTCCGGACAAATAAGGCAATAAAAAGAGCCATAGCTGGCTTTTTTTTCAAGCTATTCAAAAATTATCTCCGTAAGTTCTTTTGAAACGGTAACTTTACTGCATAAGATAAAAGAAACAAATATTGACTCGTTCGAAAATGGAAACTGAAAAAGAACCAGAAAATTCTTTTTCTGATCAGTTTGAAGCTAAAAGTTTAAATCCCTAGGACAAGGGAGTCCTGATATGTAAAGCAAATTTGGGCGGTAGTTGCGAGCCTCTTAAAAATGCTGTACCAAAAGACTAATTTTTTTCAAAAATTTAAAAACTTGTATCCCTAAATCTTAGGGCCAAATGCACCATAATATGCAAGAAAAACAAATAAAAAAGCCTTTGTTCGCCCAAAAATAGATCCCAAAAAGAGGCATTTTTTTCAAAATGGTTTGGACTTTACATCCATAGGCCCCAGGGCTAAGGGTAACCTACTGCACAAAAATCAAAAATATTGCTTTATCTAATAAAAGAGCAAGAAAAGGGCAAAACAACTTTTTTCTGAATGGCTTAAAACTGCATTTTTAAGTCTCTGGGCAAAGTTGAAACTAATAAACGAGTATATATTCAGATAGTATGAAGGCACACACCCCAAAATAAAGGGCTTGAAGCTGGGCCAAGCAACCTACAGCCATTATTTCTCCTGCAAAAAATATTTTGGATTTTGGGGGGAGGTGGAAATTAGATGAGCCGAAAACAGGACGAACAACTGCTTGTTTCTGTTCGTTTAAATCTGTTATCTGTAACTTTTTGGGACAATGGAATAGAATCTGAACTTTAAAACGAAGAGACTTCTTTAGGTGGGGGAGAGGGACACTTGGGAAACAGAGCTCAAAAAGGGTCCTAACATTTTTTTCTTCTTTGATCCGTTTGAAGCTTACATCGTTAAGCTTTTGGGTAAAGAGGACCTCAATGCGCGAGTAAAATGAAAAACAGTTATTATTCGCCCAAAAATGGGATCTATAAAATGTTTTTGTAAAACGACTAAGAGCTTGCATATGTGAGCTACTGGACCAAGGGAATCTCAGCGTAAAAAGGACATGCATTACATTCGAGGCACGAGGTCCCAGAAAATGGGATATAATAACTGTTTTTCCAATGCGTTTGAAGCTTCTAATTTTTCATATGAAAGACCTAGACGCGCGTTTATTTTAACCACACTAACAGTTACAACAAAATAGAACATAAAAAGGTTCTTTAAAATAATTATATGGATAAATCTATGTTTGAAGTTATTTACAAGATATGGGTCAGAATGCTGTTTCCCCGTAGAATAGCATGATATACCTG
>NC_142807.1:6263242-6297630 GCF_049724085.1 Artemia sp. Qi Xiang Cuo
ATATTGGAAACAAGGCTTTATTACCCCTATCAAAAGAGAAAAATGGGGAAAGCCTGGCTTTGATGACATTCGTCCTATTGCCCTCACCTCAATTTTTTTCAAAAATTGTGAAGGATACTACTCGCAGACTGGCTTAAGATGAAAAGTCCTCCCCCTCATTGATCTTAGACAGTTTTGGTAATCTCAAATCCACGTCAACCTTTCATTACCTGATCCATCTTGTTGATACCATGGGTAAATTACATAAAAAACCACAGCGCCTTGGCTCAATCAGATTTCTATTGATCTTCAAAAAGCTTTCGATTTGATTAACCACAATTTACGCTCATAGATAAACTCATAAAATGAATTCCACATTGAAACTGTCCTTGTTAAGCTCGTTGCCTCATTTCTCTCTTATAGATCTCCAAGCAGTTAAATATCTAAATTGTTTCTCAGATCGTCTCCCCATATTTGATGGCATTCCTCAGGGGACTATTCTAGGCCCTCTCCTTTTTTCTCTTATGATTAACACCCTATCAACACTTTATGATAATAGGTAGAAATTTGTCGATGACTTGACAATTTTAAGAGATTATGTCATAAAAACATTTTTAGCAGCCCAATTAGCATACTCCAAGATATTGCCTGTGAGGCCTCTTCCCTTGACATGACAGTTAACCCTTCTACGTCCGCAATAGTCTCAGTCAGTTTTCCTTAAATCCCCTCCCCTTTTTCTTGCTCCTATTCCTCCTGAAACCTCTGTCACATCTCTTAAACTCCTTGGAATTGTTACAATTTCTTCCAATTTGAAATGGGATGCCTACTTTCGTCATATCCTACAACAGACAAGCTCCGTCGCTTTCCCTCCTTAAACTTTTAAATAAATTCAAGTTGCCCTCAATCACATTTACTACAAACGCATACATTTCTTTTGTGCGTCCCATATTAGAGTATGCTTGTCCTGTGTGGCACCCTGGCCTCTCAAATGAAGCTAACACAAAAAAATTTGAAATGTCCAAGAGGCTCTAAAATTATTTTTAAAGAGGGCCAAGATACCATGTTTGCATTTGTCAAGTATTTCAAAACTAGAGACCCTATCTCTGAAATTCATAAAATTAATGTTATTGCTGTGACAGAGGTTCAGTCCCAGAACCCAGATCTCCTAAAAATTAGCAATTATACTCAGTTTATAAAACTTCGCCCTCCCGACCACCCTCTCGGGAAAAAAGGGGGTGGTATATTATTTTTTGTCCGAGATAACCTCCAACCTAAACTCATCCTCACCCCCAACTTATCAGATTATGATGAAATTCTATGGCTGAGCCTTTGACCGAAAGTACTTCCCGCCCTTTCAATTTAATTGTGACCGCCGTCTTTTATCATTCCCCTAACCAACGTATTGACCAGAAACGCAAATTTATCCAACAATTTCTTATAAGTGCTGACTTTGTGTTATCAAATTATCCGAACGCTGGTTTTTGCTTACTTGGTGATGCGAATGACCTGAGGATAGACTCTATCTGCACCTCTTTTAATATTAAACAACTGGATAAAATATCTGCAACAAAAGGTAACACTTCTCTGGATGTTATTTGTTTAAACATGAGTAAGTTTTATTACTCCACGCAAGCACTGCCACCACTAGGAGGCAGTTACCACTATTGTCTTCTTTTTTCTCCCTCCTCAGCCATTGAACATTCCTTTACTACCTCCATTGGGGTTTGCCATCCCCTCAGTGACGCAGCACTTTTTTCTTTTGAATCATGGCTGACCAGTGAAAGTTGGTCAGACCTTTATAATTCTAATAACCTTGATGACAAAATTTTGATTTTTCACAAAAAACTAATTGATTCCTATTCATTATATTTCCCGGAAAAAAAAATCAGAAAGTGCTCCAGTGATAAACCTTACATAAATAATCACATAAAAACATTAATTCGTACGAAAATAAGCTTATTTAAGAGGGGTAATTTAGCTGAAGCAAATAAGTTAAGAAAGGATTTAAAAAGTCAAATTAGAAAAGCTGCCAGAGCCTATTATAAAAATAAAATTAAAGACTTGTGCCATGATAAACAAAAGAACTGTTACTCTGAAATTAAAAAAATTACCGGCAAGAGTCAAGAACAACTAAATTTTAATTTAAATGAACCTCCAAAGACCACAGCTAATAACCTAAATAAGTTTTTGGCTTCTATTGTCCAGAGTCTCCCACCACTATCTTATGAATTTCCAGATATTCCTGTTCCTTTTTCACTCCCACATATTTCTCCACTTGATGTTGTAAAAAAAATTGAAAAACTAAAACGATCAAGCATTTGCCCTTTAGATAATCCTGTTCCTCTGATTAAAGCTTTCAGTGATTACATCTCAAAACCCCTATCCACCCTGTTTAATGAAATTACCAAATCTGGACAGTTCCCTCAATATTGGAAACAAGGCTTTATTACCCCAATTAAAAAGAAAAATGGGAAGCCTGGTTTTGATGGCATTCGTCCTATTACCCTCACCTCGATTTTTTCGAAATTGTATGAAAGTTTTCTCGCAGACTGGCTTAAGATGAAAGTCCTCCCCCGAATTGATCTTAGACAGTTTGGTAATCTTAAATCCACGTCAACCTCTCATTACCTGATCAATCTTGTTGATACCATTGGTAAATTAATTAAAAAATCTAACACTTGGCTTAATCTAATTTCTACTGATCTTCAAAAAGCCTTTGATTTGATTAACCACGATTTACTCATACATAAACTTATAAATGAATTCCACATTGAAACTTTCCTTGTTAAGCTCGTTGCCTCTTTTCTTTCTAATAGATCTCAAGCAGTTAAATATCTAAATTGTTTCTCAGATCATCTCCCCATATTTAATGGCGTTCCTCAGGGGACTATTCTAGGCTCCTCTTTTTTCACTTATGATTAATAGCCTTTCAACCCTTTATGACAATAGATGGAAATTTGTCGATGACTTGACAGTTTTAGAGATATGTCATAAAAATATCTGTAGCAACCCAATGGGCATACTCCAAGATAGTTCCTGTGAGGCCTCTTCCCTTGACATGACTGTTAACCCTTCTAACTCCGCAAGAGTTTCAGTAAGTTTCCTTAAATCCCCTCCGCTTTTTCTTGGTCCTATACCTCCTGAAACTTCTGTCACATCTCTTAAACTCCTTGGTGTTACAATTCATTCCAATTTGAAATGGGATGCCCATATAAATAATATCCTACAACAAGCAAACTCCTTGCTTTCCCTCCTTAAAATTTTAAATAAATTCAGTTGCCCCCAATCAAATTTACTACAAATATACATTTCTTTTGTGCGTCCCATATTAGAGTATGCTTGTCCTGTGTGGCACCCTGGCCTCTCTAATGAAGCAACAAGAAAAATTGAAAATGTCCAAAAGAGACCTCTAAAAATTATTTTTAAAGAGGGCAAGATACCGTATTTGTATTTGTTAAATATTTCAAACCTAGAGACCCTCGAGAGACGAAGAAATAATTTGTGCCTCCGTTTTGCAAAAAATGCCATAACAAACCCTCGGACGGCAAGTATTTTCCCCAAATGTCACCCCCATCCAGATTACGGCCGCCTCGAGCTGTTTCTGATCCCATCCCTGTTTTGTCCCCCATTCACTGTGTTACTTTGAGATATGAAAAAACTTTTGTCCCCTTTATTACAGGTAAATTTAATAAAATGTCCCAATAGTTTCTTTTTTTTACTTTCTTATCTTGATCTCATATTTATCTATAACTTACACAGTTAATAGTTTCTAATTTGTACCTAAAAAATGTCTTGTATTTACAGTGTAGCACTTGTTTCTTAAATTGTTATTTTAATTTCCTGTTTGAACTTATTTTTTAATTCATATTTTTATTTTTTACCTGACCTCAGAATTTTGATCTTTTTATTTGAATTGATTTGTGTGTTATTGTCTGTTATTTGACTCAGAATGCGAATTCGGCCTTCAAAGGCTAGTGATAGTTCATTTTTGGAATAAATCTTATCTTATCTTATACACCTCTATGAATGCTTTTATTTGATAAATTCTGTTTAGTTAAGACAAATTCTCAAATCATTGTTTTCTTTAAAAAAAATATTCTATAGGAATAGTTTTGGTTAGAAGGGGCTGGAAAGACATTGAATAGTTTTCCTACCCTCCTACAAAATTTATGTTGTCAAGTGTCATATATATGTTGTCAAAACTATTGTCACATACTAGCATTTGAGTTACCTCAACCAAAATGAATGTTACATATTTGAGGGCTGAGAAGAAGTTAACTTTAGAAACATGTTTTCAAAGTAGTAGTTATTATCAGAAGAACTATATAAACATATAAGTGCTTGCCCAGAAACTTAAAACATATTTGGTTGTGCTTTGTCCCACCCCCAAGGATGAGACCTGTAAATACAATTGAGTTGGTCAACCCTTGCTTTCTAGACAAAAATTCTTTGATATTTAAAAGGAAGTAGTTGAGCCAGGAAAACCAATAAAAAGTTAATAAAAAAACATTAATTAAAGAATAAAGAGAGGGAGAGTTAATATATATATATATATATATATATATATATATATATATATATATATATATATATATATATATATATATATATATATATATATATATATATATATATATATATATATATATATATATATATATATATATATATATATATATATATATATATATATATATATATATATATATATATATATATATATATATATATATATATATATATATATATATATATATATATATATATATATATATATATATATATATATATATATATATATATATATATATATATGTGTGTGTGTGTGTGTGTATATATATATATATATATATATATTGCTATGATTGTTCCTTTAATTTCTGTTCGTTTGGGTTTCATTTATTCTTTAATAGTAATTTCTGGTCGTTTTGAGTTTAAATTTTAACTGGTATTTGTATATCCTGAGTTTAAGTTTAAAATGGGCTTTAATTTTCTTTAAAAAAGTTATTTTTCTGAAAGTTTTTTTAAAATTAATTTATAATAAATAGCTCTTATGAAAGTACTAGAAAGTCTTTGGCTTAAAGAGCAAGGTATTGACTAGAGGGAGAGCCCAATCATGCACGTAATATTTTCTGTTCGTTTTAAGTTTTGATGTTACTCCTTTTTTTCAGTTTGAATTTTTTTTTATATTTAATTTGTGATCTTTTTTTAAATAATGCTGGGAAATCCCACATCCCCTTCACAGAAATGTCGCTCTCCCCATGAAAAGTTTCTTCTTGGATAGACTTCCCACATCACCCTGACCCACCCACCCCCCTACTACCAGAAAAAAATTCCCCATGAAAACGTCTGTATAATTCCTAATAACCAATACTATCTGTTAATATTGGGTAAAGTTAATAACTTTCAGCCCTCCCCCCGGGAACTTAGGAGGATTAAGTCATCCTAAAGGACATAGTTATCACATTTCCAACCCTGCTGAACAAAATGGCTATCTCAAAATTTTGATCAGGTGACTTTGGGAAAAAAATGAGCGTGAGGGGGGCCTAGTTGCCCTCTATTTTTTTGGTCACTTATAAAGGACACTAGAACTTTTAATTTCCGTTCCAATGAGTTCCCCCTGTATATTCTAGGACCCCTGGGTCGATACGATACACCTATCCGTGATCTTTCTTCTGGCAAAAAATGCAAAATTCCACATTTTTGTCGATAGGAACTTGAAACCTCTACAGTAGGGTTCTATGATACGCTGAATATGATGGTCTGATTTTCATTAAGGTTCTATAATTTTAAGGTCATTCCCCCTTTTTTTGAAAATTAGTCAAATTTTCTCAGGCGCGTAACTTTTGATGGGTTGGACCAAACTTGATGAAAATTATATATTTGAATGCAGCATTGAAATCTGATTCTTTTGATGTATCTATTGGTATCAAAAACCCGTTTTCTAGAGTTTTGGTTACCATTGAGCTGGGTCGCTCCTTACTTACACTTCGTTACCACGAACTGTTTGATTACCTTTTTGTTAGTGTTACCTCGTCGAACCATCAAAACAAATAAGTAAAACTAATTAATTGATTTTGAAAGCGCTTCCGTCCGTGAAAATTCAAACATTGTCAAACTGGTGATTCCCACTACATTTATTCACTACAATAGATGGAGCTAACATGGGCAAGTACCAATTGCTACTTCAAGTTCAGAGTCATAAATCTAATTTTAAATACTTTATTGTACTTTCAATTAGCTGTTTTTATTTAATGCTGTCTTTTCTGTTTCAAAAATGCTACACCAGCAATTTCTTTATTATAGGCCAAAAGTCTTGGTAATTTAATAAGTAGCAGGTGTCTTTTGTATAGAACAAACAACCTTTTGTAGAAATATCTGTACAATTGTAGCGAAGCTATCCTCCCCCTCGTACTTATTCGTAATAAGTGGACTAAATGGCAGCATGACTTCTGGATCTAGATGGAAATTTATAAGTGGACTAAGCGCCAGCATGTCCTTTGGATCTGGAAGGATATTTACAAGTAGATTAAGTGTGAGTATCACATCTGAAAGGATATTTATAAGTGGACCAAGTGGTTGCGTGATATTTGAAGGATATTTATAAGTGGACTAAGTGCCAGCATGACATTTGGATCTGAAAGGATATTTTCAAGTGAACTAAGTGGCAGCATGACATCTGGAAGGATATTTATAAGTGGACTAAGTGGCTACTTGACATTTGAAGGATATCTATAAGTGGACTAAGCGCCAGCATGACACTTAGATCTGAAGGGTATTTTCAAGTAAACTAAGTGGTAGTATCACATCTGGAAGGATATTTATAAACGGACCTAGTGGTTACGTGACATTTGAAGGATATTCATATAGTTTTTTTCAAAATCCATAGCTTGTACCCCTTCTCCGAGGGGCTGTGGAGAATAAAGACATAGTTAAAGAAATAGTTGGTAGTTGGTAGATCTTTCAACTATGTTGTATAAAATGACCATTTCAAAATTTTGAGTGGTAGACTTTGGGGGAAAATGGGCGTGGGAGGGAGGCTATCTCTCCTTCAATATTTTGGGTCACCTAAAATTGACAATTGAGCTTTTGATTTCCAATAAAATGAACCTTCTTTGGATCTTCTATGATAGCAGGGTCACCTCTAGAAAGTAAAATATAGACATCCGTTATCTTTCTTTTGATAAAAAAAAATCCACATTTTTGTATGCAAGAGCTTGAAACCTCTACAGTAAGATTCTTTTCTTCTTTGGAATATATCCATTGTTACCAAAACTCTGTTTTTTAGAGTTTCGATTTCTATTAAAACTTATGGAACAGTTATATGTAACACAGTAACGCAGTTACTGCATTGTGTGTTTGTTGTTTATAATGTAGCTGTGGTACCCACTGGGATTGCCTTTAATTTTGTGGGACATGGTAGACAGCCTCCAACACTTCCCTTACTTCTCGTAAGTGAATTTCTGCTATTCACATTTTTGGCTCTACCCAAGGACTGATCTTGGATTCTGTGTGATTACGTTATGTACGAAATATGTCGCCGGATGATACTGGTGTGAAAGAGAGACTAAAATGGAATGCCGTGTTGAATTTTGCAGTAAGGGCGTATAAAGGAGGAAATCAGAGTGCGGATATAATGAGCAAAGCTGCTGAGTTATTTGAGTTGGGGAATATACAGAATGTAAAGAAAGTGCTGAATAATTGTGCTGAGGCTTCTCAGATCGGTAAAACGAGATCGTTCAGACTCAAATTTGTGATCAAGCAGCATCTAGCCTCCACGATGAAATCTCCTCTTAATATAGGCTATGACCGAATTCCAGTCAAGGACTTTCATTTTCTCCCGAGGTGTAGCTATAAGTGTCAGGCATATGGGCATATTGCAAAGGACTGCTCTAATCAAGCAAGGTGCCCCGTGCCAGAACCAGATGAAGTGCACCCTCTGTGGCTCCAATAAGTAAACCTGCTATAGTTTCAGTTATCCAGAAACCAAAAAGGCCCTATCTAAGCAATGACTAGCTCCAGCACTCTGAAAATAGTGGGGCTGAAAATAAATGGCTGAGTACTGTCTGAATTACCACTTTAGAAAATCTTGCAATCAAATTTGGCATTGTGTGTGTTCAGGATTATTCCCTGTCGCCTGAGAGACTCCGGCTCTTATAACTAAACGGAAACGTAAATATGTTTGGCATTCCTTCTAGGAGGTCGGGAAAAAGTCGTCCCTCTGGTGGTGTTGCTATGTTTGTCCGTGTTTCTCTTCTTGCCTCGACGTTTAAAGCAGCGGACTTTTATGTTCCAGTGAAAATTGAAAATAGTGTTGTGCTCTCAGTCTATATGCCAACGAACTACAGGACTGTCCAATCTGACAGTAAGTTTAGTATTGCTTGCAGAAAAGTAGCCGCTGTTGCCACATTATGCGTGGCGGAAAAACTTTCCTGTATTGTTGCTGGAGATACGACCTCTATCTCGCAGCCTCTCCGAGTCTGCGGGAGCGGAAAAATAGAGTAGACTTCACGTATGTGCATCCTCGCTCGACTTTCTGCTCTCCTCTCCTGACTTGAGGACTCACAGTGACTGTGATGTTGATTTCAGCTTCTGTGTTTCTGATCGCCTTCCAGTGGCTAATACCTTCATTATGAATGACCTCCTGAATAATACTCCAAATGATGCTCCAAAGAAGAAAAAGTGGTTCGAGAAGACTATATGAAAAAAAGCTAAATTAGTCATATTCAGGTCTGTATGTGACAGAAACTTGGAAAAGATCAAAGACCTTTTTCAGCTACTACTCCAAAGCTTGCAGATTGCATTTGATGAAAAACAAATACTAATAAATATCTACTGTAGTTAAATAACTCACGCCTTGCTCTGTGCAGAAAAAACCACTGTTCCCATTCGTAAAGTAAAAATTGGGTAAAGAGTTCCGGGATGGTAAAAAAAAACCAGCTTTGGTTATTGCGTGTTAACAAGCTAAAATGTGGTACAGTGTGTGAATTGATTCGGGCCGTCCTAAACAAGGCGTTGTAAACAGTGTTCGATTGTATACAAAGTGACAGTTCTCCAAATGTCTCGCTCCTGTGTGATTGATGAAAATAGTGAGTCACTACGAGTCGCTCTAAATAAAGTTTGGAAATTCTTCAAGAAGAATCGATGGGCAAAACTACCCAGTAACGAATCCGCCCCTAGTGAAAGTGAATGGAATAGTTATCTAATTAGCGAGTTTGCTTGACCTGATCTTGGAGTGCAAGTTTGAGAGGGATCTTGATCTCTGTTTAGAATCTTTGGAACCGGGTCCTGGCTTCGCAGTGAGTGTGTTGGATGTTTGTTCGGCTATCCTTAAACTAAAAAAGAAGTACTCTAAAGGAGTAGATAATATTTGTGTTATGCATCTGATACTCGGTAGTGAACTGTTAACAGTACGTCTAGCACTAATGTTCCAAATAATTTTTAGCTGTGGTCAGTTCCAGATGTGTTTTGTACTGGTGTAATTACCCCTGTCATCAAGAAAGGTAAATACCCATCTGAATATTTTTCTTACCGCCCGATAACCGTTGCTCCCGTTTTTTGTAAATTGATGGAGTTATTAGTTATTGAGGAGATAAAGAATGTTTGTAGCACCCCAGGTTCGTAGTTCGGTTTCCAAAGAAATATTATCCGCGAGCACGTGAATAGCCTATTGTCTAATGTTTTGTTGGACGCAGATGCTCAAGGAAAAACCGTGTTACTTTCAGGCCACGACGTCTGCAGGGCTTTTGATTCGGGTATCCATGCAAAACTGCCTGTCTCTGCGTTTAAGAGAGGTTTTGACAGATATATAATCGATACTTATAAAAACATGCATTTTAAGTTGAAGGTTAGGGTAAGGGTAGTAAGAAACATGAGGCCAACTGTATCCGATTTCCTCATACTAGTACGGAAAGGCATTCACCAAGGGGCTGTATCATCACCGCCTCTATATAATAATAGTATCATCGATGCTCAGAAACCGGTGAAAATGTGCTTTTATTTTTCGTGGAATTGATTTGTCTCTTTTTAATTATATCGATGACATTTTAAATCTGAGTAGATTCTTCTGTGGCATAGAGAGTAATATAAGCGTTTTGTCTAACACATATGCTAACATAGGCCTAGAATTCAATTCTAGCAAAAGCAAGGTGGTCGTCTTAAATTGTCGTAAGAAAGAGTTGGCGTCTGTCATATTTGCAATAGGTAGTAATACAGTTACTGCAGCAGCGTCAATGACTTTAATTAGAATAGATAGCTGGCCGTTTAATTAGAATAGATAGCTCTTTTGAAAGGACTAAAAAAAATTGTAGCATAAAGAGCGAGGTATTGACTTGGGGGAGAACCCCCTCACATACGTTATAATTTCTGTTCGTTTTAAGTTCTAATGTTGCTTAATAATGTAAATAATGTAAAAAATGTAAAAAAATAATGTAAATTTTAAACGGATACAAATTGTGCAAAATAAAGCGCTGCGCCTGCTCGGTGATTTTGAAAAAATGTGAATGTACAATTGATTATTATCGCCATTTTAATATTTTAAATGTTGGGCAGTTGAGAGATTATCAGACCGGCATTTTCGTGTATCAGTGTTTAAATAAACTAGCACCTAACTATTTTTGTGATGTTTTATAATCGAATTCTATGTACCATTCTTATGATACAAGGAATTCCGCTGACCTAGTACCTGAGGGACGACACAGTGCTAGGTCTAGTTTTGTATTTAGGCATGTGGATGTTTCGGTATGGAACAGTCTTCCGGAAAGCACTAGAATGGCTGAGAGTGATTCCTCATTTAAAAATAAGATAAATAATTTTATGATGAGTAAGGATGGGTGAAGGGGGGGGGGGCTGTCCTCTGAAAGTTTTGGTTCGCGGTTCCCTCGAGTTTTATTTTTCATTTATTCATAAAATTCTTTTTTTTGTTTTTTTTTTTCCAATATATATGTAGTAAGTGAATAAAACATCGAGTCCAGTCACAAACAAATCTATATAGATTTTCACGGGGTAGGCCTGTTTGATATGATTTTTTTTTGTGAATATTGCTCTTTAATAAAAATGAATTTCTCTCTCTCTCTCTAATTCCGGGAAAACATGACGTGTTGAAGGGGGGGGGGTAACTGCCTTCTGATCACTTTGGCTCTTAAAAAGGGCACTAGAAATTCATATTACCAATAAACTTACAACCCTTGCCGTGAGAGCTATGGAGGCGAAGGGGGGGGGGCGAGGATCTTTCTGAAGGATATAATTTCCGGACTCTTCACTACATTGAACAAAATTGCTATCACCAAATTTTGATTGGATGTCTTTGGGGGAATGATGAGCAGGGGGGACTGGTTGCTCTCAGATCACTTTTGACTCTTAAAAAGGGTACTAAAACCTTCAATTTCAAACGAGCCCCATCTAAAGTTTATGCAATCACTCATTCAATAAAAACCTTATATGTCCCCAGGCCATGACTTACAACCCTATCCCCATGGTACTGGGGGTTGTGCCAACCTCAGAGTCATTGTTTTAGTTCTTTGGACTTCTTTTAAGCAAAATTGCTATTTAATAATTTTAGTCAGATTTGTTTGGTGAAGTGGGGTAGTCTGGGGGGGGAGCTCGCTGCCCTATATCACTTTAGACTCTTAAAAGAGAACTAGAACCTCCAATTTTTAACCAAATGAGTCCTCTAAAGTTTCTACAACCATCCCTTCTTTAAAAACTTAAATACCCCTGAGCATAACTTTGAACCCTTGCCCCTAGGCTTTGGGGTTTGTTTTAACCCCAGAAATATTGTTATATGCTATATAGACTATTTTGAATAAAATGGCACTATCGTAAAATTTCTATTAAATGCATTTCGGGACAAAAATATGTGTGTGTGTGTGGGAAGGGAGGAGGTGGGTAGCTTCTCTCCGATCACTTTGACTCTTAAAAAAAGCGCTTCTGATTACGAATCCAATGAACCCTCTCCGAGGTTTATATGACCACACTTTCTATAAAAACCTTATATCCCCCTGGGGCGTAAGTTACAGCCCTTGCAATGAGGGCTGGGGGGATTGATTGTTATCCTCAAAGATATAATTTCTGAATCTTTCAAATCCGTTGAACAAATTTACTATCTCAAAATTTTGATAGGACGTATTCGAGGAAATGATGGGCATGGGGAGGGTCATTTGCCCTCTGGTCCATTTCGACTAATAAAAAGAGAACTATTCCTTACAATTTCCAATCGAATGAGTCCTTTTTGAAGTTTCTACGACAACTCTTTCTAAAAAAACCTCATATGCAGCAAGGGCATAACTTACAATTCTTGTCCTGGGGCCTGTAAGGCGGGGGGGGGGGAGTTGTTATCCCAAAAATATAATTTCCAGATAAAAATCTTACATGCCACCAGGGCATAACTCACAACCTTAGTCCTGAGAGCTGTAGGGAGGTTTTCATCCTCAAAGACATACTTTGCGGACCCTTCAACTAAGTTGAACAAAATGGCTATGTCAAAATGTTGATTGGAAGTATTTGGGGAAATGAAGGAAGGGGGAACATTCATTCTCCGATCACTTTTGACTATTAATAAGGGCACTAGCCCTCTCAATTTGCAATGGAACGAGCCTTTTTTGAAGTTTCTACGACAATGCTTTCTATAAAAACCTTATATGCCTCTAGGGCATATTTTACAACTTTTGCCACGAGGGCTGGGGGGAGGGGGTTTATCCTGAAAGATATAGTTTCCGGACAAAACAACTACGTTGGACAAAATGTCTAACTTAAAATTTTGATTGGATGTGTTGGGGGAAATGGTGGGCGTGGGAGGTGACTTAATTGCCCTCCAATCACTTTCGACTATTGAAAAGATCACTAGACCTCTCAATTTCCAATTGAAAGAGGTCTTTTTGAAGTTTCTACGACAACGTTTTATGAAAATATTGCTTTACGACAATGCTTTAATGAAAGCCTTATATGTCTCCAGGGCATAACTTACAACCCTTGCCCTGAGGGTTGTAGGAGGATTTTCATCTACAAATACATAATGTCTGGACTTTTCAACTACGTTGAACAAAATGGCAATCTCAAAATTTTGATTGGATGTGTTTGGGGAAATAGTGGGCGTGGGAGGGGGGTTAGTTACCCTCCAATCACTTTTGACTATTGAAAAAGGCTCTATCTCCTTCAGTTTCCAATTAAATTAGCTCTTTTTAAAGTGTCTTCGACGACTCCTTCGATACGAAGTGCCCTGGTTAAAAATAAATAAATAAATAATACATTGTGTCAACATCGTTCTTTACTTAAGCAGCGCTATTGTGCTGCCTATGATATTCCTTAGAAAACAGTCTTTCACGATACATATTGAAATGCATATGCAATGAAAGCAAAATAAAAGTGCAATTTTCAAAAGTTTTCTTGTTGCTAGCATATCGAAAACATGCTAACAGCCTTTAAGTTCTTCATAAGACTAAAAGATACCTCCTTGGATTAAAATGTTCCTAAATATATAAAAAAAATTCTCTCTTTTGCTCGCCAGTTTGAGTGATCATAGGCAGTGCAATAGTGGTGCCTAAGTAAAGAACGGTTAGAAAGGCTAATTCAGTTGTAAGAAATGATTGAAGTACAACCAGTTCCCCTCTCAATTTCAATGATTTCCCCAAACAAATCCAATCAACATTTTGAGATAGGCATTTTATTCAACATATTCGAAAGATTCAGTAATTACTTTTTGGGAGTGTCAACCCTCCACAGCTGTCAGGCCAAGGACTGCTAGTTAGGTAATTCATCCATGGCTTACATATAGTTTATGTCTAATTCTTCGTTGTAACGAACCGTAAGTAAGGAGTAACACGGCTCAATAGTAATCAAAATTGTAAAAAGAGGAATTTTGCTACCAATAAATATATAGTGTTAGGCGATAATTTGATTAAACGATATTTCGATGTTTTTCTTTTGATATTCGATAATCGATATATCGATTTCGATATTTTTTATCATTTTTGGCTCAGATTAACTTTAGAGTTTGGCAAAATTCAAGAAGAAACCAATTCAATAACAAAAAGGGCATTTAACACATTTTTTTTTTCAAATTTTGAATAAAACACAGAAAAACTTCAATTACATGGACGAATATTACAAAAACCCTGATTTGAAATACTTCGGACTCAGAATAACGAAAAATAAGCCACTGACTAATTTGGCTATTCAAATCAGCAACATTTCAATATTTTCCACTGAGAATTGGTTCAGCCTTTCAGTGATTAAATAAATAAATAAAAACATTTCTACTGAATGCAAGGAGTAACACTAAAGCGTAAAAGAACAGAAATTGTTCTGTGTATGAGGGGTATAACCCCTCCTCAATACCTTGCTCTTCATGCCAAATTCGTATTTTAACAATCTCCTTACTCTATAGAGGGCTCTTATGCTTTAGGAGTTCTTATTGAATAATCGGGACAAAAAGAAAAATTAAGCGTGAAGAGCGAGGTATTGAAGAGGGGGATTTGCCCTCATGTAGGGTATAATTTTGTTCGTTTTAAGTTTTAATATTACGCCTTATATTTAGATAAAAAATAGTTCTTTTTTATTTAATTTGTGATCATTTTTCAAATAATTCCAGAAAATTCGCCTTTTGTGTCCATGGAAACCCCCCCCCCACCCCCTAAGAAAATTCCCCATTGGAAAGTTCTTCTTGCGTAATATACCCCATCCCCCAAACAATTCTATCCCTGCTGAAAACTCCCCCTAAAAGCTTCTCTTGGATAATTCCGTCAGGAAAATTATTTTTAGCCTACTGTCGTTTAAAAAAAGACTTTTAAACGAACCTGGCGTTTTTAAAAAAAAAAGGCAGGAATTTTCCCTTCGTGGAAAAATTCTACTGGAAATTCTCCCCTCCCAATGTCTCAATGGAAAGTTTGTCCCCGTAAAAATCCCCCATGGAGAATCTTTGCCACGGAAAATCCCCCCCACGGAAAAATCCCCCGTACAGTCGCAGCTCCGTTGTAAGTTTTCCCTGGGAAATTTCCTCGGAATGTCTCCATATATAAAATTAAATCTGCAAAGAGAAAGTAAATCAAATTAAAAGGATTTTGTATAAGAATTCTGGTAAATTCCCCCGTGCATAATTTCTTTTTGAAAGTTTTTCCTCGGAAACTTTCCTCCCCTTGGAAAATCCCACCATAGGAAATCCTGCATAAAAGTCACTCTCCTCCAAAAATGTCTCTTGATTTCCCAATAACAAAACTGTGTGTAAACAAGAGACAAATTTCATAGCTTTCAACCCTTTTCTCCACGGACTTACAGGGTTGTGTCATCTCCAGAGGTGTGTTACTTGACCTTTCAACTATGCTGATCAAAATGGCTCTCTCAAAATTTTGATCGGATGACTTTGGTAAAAAAGGAGCATAGAAGGAAGGGGGAATCCAGTTGCCCTCCAATCGATTTCGGACAAAATGGGGAGCTAAAACTTTAATTTCTGTTCGAACGAGTCCTCTCCTTTTTTTATATGACTATTAGTTTGATACGATCATCCTTGCAAAAAAAAAAAAAAAAAACGTAAGGCAGAACAAATAAAAACGGATCCGTGATCTTTCTTCTGGCAAAACTAAAAATTTCACACATTTTCAGAAGGAAGCTTGAAACCTTTACAGTTTGGTTCTCTGAAATACCAAATCCGTGATTTTTATTAATATTATTTGAAAAAAAACTACGTTTTCTAAAGAGTTAAAGAGGCTGAGTTACAAGGTCGAACCTTAAAACGTACAGGGATTAGGAGGCACAGTTGGGGGGCTGCCACCCCCAAACCCCCCACTTTCGCAGCCTTTAAATAAAAAAAAAAAGTTTTTTAAACTGAAAGTAAGGAGCGACATTAAATCTTAAAACGAACAGAAATTATTCCGTATATGAAAGAGGCTGTGCCCTCCTCAACGCCTCGCTCTTTACGCTAAAGTTTTTATTGTTTAAAAAAAGAGTTGTGAGAAAGTCAAACTTTAGCATAAAGAGCGAGGCGTTGAGGAGGGCACAGCCTCTTTCATATACGGAATAATTTCTGTTCGTTTTAAGTTTTAATGTCGCTCCTTACTTTCAGTTTAAAGAACTTTTTTTTTTATTTATAGGCTGCGAAAGTGGGGGTTTTGGGGGGTGGCAGCCCCCCAACTGTACCTCCTAATCTCTGTACGTTTGAAGGTTCGACCTTGTAACTCAGCCTCTTTAACTCTTTAGAAAACGTAGTTTTTTTTGAAATAATTTCTGCACGTTTTTGTACAGTTTATTACTTATTATTGCTTGACTAACTGTTAGATGATTGTGTATTATTCTTTTCTTTCTCGACAGGGTGTTTTAAGGGTCGACCTTGTAACTCGGCCTTTTTAACTCTTTAGAAAACATAATTTTTTTCAAATAATTTAAAAAAGAAACTGAGTTTTTTTTTTAATTTAAATTCAGTTTATAAAAAGTTTGATCTATCGGTGAATCGAACTCGGGTTTTCCGCCTGACTAAGAGGAGTCTCACCGCTACACTAAAGATACATAATTGAAATTGTTTTTTAGTAACGTGATGAATCTTTTTGACGCAAGCAAAACTGATATTTGGTTTTTGGAAAACAGGGAAGGAGTGATTAGATTGAGCTGAAATTTCGAGAATAAGCTCCCAGGCCCCAGGAAAGCTTATCCTCTAAATTTCAGCCCGATCAGACAACGTTAAAGGGGGGTTGTGGTCGGAAAAATTAACATGGGCTAATATAGGAAAACAAGGTTTTTCGTAAATATAAATTCGGTGGATAATTTTTTCGGTCTGAAAATATCAAAAGGCCCTAACAGGTCGAATTCTGCTTCGAGTGAGTCCTCATTCAACCGGATCCGTTGCCAACTGTGGCTTGTAGGCGTGGCTAAGAAAAAAAAGAAATGATGAATTTTAAGTGGCTATATTTGGTTTTTTGAAAACAGGGAAGGAGTGATCGGATTGAGCTGAAATTTCGAGGATAAGCTCCCGGGCCCTAGGAAAGCTTAACCTCTAAATTTAAGCCCAATCGGACAACGTTAAAGGGGGCTGTGGTGGGAGGGTCCAAACTTCCGGCCCAGTTTACCCCATGAAGATAAAGTCGGAGGAGGATGAAATTTTGCAAGTTTCTTAGTTTGAGCTTGGGCTACAAAATGCGATTGCCGCCGTCTCTCTGCGACCTCTAGGACATGAAATCGCTTAACATTGTGGTGGGTCGCCTCTTTATAGAGGCACAAGTGTGCCTCCTTGATGAATTGACTTTTTAATGACAATCCCGCCCTTTTTAAAAAATCATACAGATTTTCTCAAGTTCGTATATTTTAATGGGTGCATAATATTTGATGAATTTTATTTATCTGGAGTTGTTATAAAAATCCGATTTAGTTGCTACATGTATTATTATAAAAATTTCCTGTTTTACAGTTTCGTTTGCTATTTGGCCGAATTTCTTCTTCCTTACACTATGTTACCACGAACTATTTGATCAGCTAATCAGGCTTGGAATCTGCTCTCAGAAAGGACATTGGTGGTGGGCATGAACAATAGTTTTATGATAACTTTGTATAGGTATTTCTGAGACCCATATTACAAAGACTTCCAAGACTTGAGTGGCTCAGCTTTTCTTGGAAGTTAAGACTCTCAACTGAAAATCTAGAGAGCTGTGACAGATACAGCTGCTGATAAAGTTTGTTTTACATCATGCATCACTTCATCATGCATCACCGTTTTGCATGACTTCATCATCTGATCCCCAAAACCTGGCTTGATTCTTGATTCTGCACTAGTATCTACTGATGTAGATTCCAGTAAGGCTCAATCCATGTATTCTGCTATTTGACTCTCAACTTGGAGAAGATCGTCTGGGTAATATACTACTACTACTACTACTAACAACTCACCGCAGCACCATGTCGCATAAGGCCAACACAGCTACGCACACTCCTCCTCCATCCCAATCTATTCAAAGCTTTCCTTTTAACACCCACCCACAAAGTTCCCATTTCCTTTAAATCTTTCTTTATGACGTCCTCCCACCCCAAACGAGGACGACCTGCTTTTTGTTTAGCCCTAGCGGTTGGCCGAAAAGAACAATCTTTGGCAATCTGTCATCCTTCATCCGCACAACGTGCCCTAGCCACCTCAACTTTTCTTTCATTATAGCCCTAGAGAGCGGTATTGAACCACATTTTTCGTTTAGCCTATCGTTTGAAATACGGTCAGTCAACCGGGTACTCAGAACATTCCTTAAGCAATTTCTCTGGAAAAAATATAACAAATCTTCATCTGCTTTTCTGAGCACCCTTGTTTCTTCCTAATCTTTCAAACTTTTTTTAACTGTGAAAAAACACCCTGAGCCTTGGCTAATCTGCTTTTAACATCTTCACAGCTCCCGCCATCTTTACTAATAATACTACCAAGGTAAGTGAAGGTGCCCACCTGATCAATCTTTTTATTACCCAACGTCACCTTTTCATTTTCACTTATTTCTAGCCTTAGTGACTTAGTCTTCTTAACATTAATTTTCAAACCTATTCTGGCACCATGAACTCAAAAAACCTCAAAAACTTCATTCATTTTTCTCACACTTGCATCTAGGATACTCAAATCATCAGCATAATCTAAGTCCAGAAGACTTTTTCCTCCCCGTTTGATTCCGTGGTCTTCCATTGCCTTTCCTGTGCTCCTTAAGACAAAGTCCATCAAAATAATCCATACAAAGGGGGATAGAACAAAACCCTGCTTAATTCCTGATTTAATACAAAACCAGCTGCTAACCTCATTTCCCACCTTAACTGCCGCAGTGTTATTCTTGTACATAGCACTAATCGGTTAAATGTGTTTGTCTGGTATACCATACAAGGATAAAACCTTTATTAAAGCTCTTCTATCAACATAATCGAAAGCTTGCTCATAATCTATAAAACTGAGGACCAAAGGTGTTTGACAACTCAGGCATTTCTCAATTATTAGCCTAAGAGTGAAAATTTGGTCGACACATCCTTTTCTAAAACCGCACTTTTCTTCTCTCAAAACATCATCTACGGCGTCTCTCAGTCTAAAAAGCATATTATTACTAAGTAATTTACTACTTACAGAGACCAGACTAATGCCTCGATAATTGACTAATGCCTCGATAATTACCACACTCCCTTTTTTCACCTTTCAAATAAAGCGGCTTAATTAAGGCTTTCCTAAACTCGTAAGGTACTTCCCTTTTTCAAAAATCATGTTCATAATCTTCAGTAACTTATTTCTAACCTCAGAGCCACCATATTTAAGAAACTCATTTACCACCCTATCAGCACCTGTAGCCTTATTATTTTTTAATCCTTTTAGTGTGATCGCTAATTGTTCCTCACAAAACAAATGTTCCATCACATCCAAGGTATCACAAACTTTCTCATTTTCCTCTATATCTTTTCCTGCAACTCTATCTCGGTTAAGCAAATTCTCAAAATGTTCGGCCCATCTCTCTTTAGTTCTTTCCTTGTCGCTAATTGTGGCCCCATTCCCATCTTTAACTGGGCCAAGTCCGAATTGACTACTCCCTCTCAATTTATTAACATGCCAGTATAATATTTTACTATTATGCCGCCTAGTTGCATCTTCCAGATCCTCGGCAATTTGATCCATAGCCTCCACTTCACACCTCCTTAGTTCATAGTTTAATACTTTCTCCACTTTCTTTACATTCCTTTTGTTTTCATATGATCTACTACTCAGATAATTCTTGTACAAGTTCTTTCTCTTTAATAATCATAATTTCGCGGGAGGTAGTTACCCTTCCGATATTTCAGCTTTAAATTAACCCTTGACACTACTAGATGGTGATCTTTACTTTTGACATTAGCCTAATAAAAACACTCCTATATACCCTATTATCTTGTATTGATCCTGCCAGTCTTCGGTTTATTATAATATAATCAATAAAGTTTGCTGTCTTACCATTACGTGAATACCATGTTAACTGTTTTCTTTTCCTACACCAAATTTACTTAGGATAGGATAACATCTATCCCAATTTTTACCGACCTGGGCGTTAAAATCTCAAGGGATGGCAAAGCGTGATTGCTGATTGCGTTTACAATATTTAAAATGTCCTTTTTGAAGTTTAAGTGGGGGGGGGGGTACCTAGGTTAGGCTGTGTATTTAATATATGCTGTGCTTTACCCCCCCCCCCCCACCCACCCTACCCCCAATGTGCAAATATATAAACCAATTTTGTTTCTAAAATATTATATATTCATCCTATTTTATTATAATTCATTAGCGTTAACCAAACTTGACTTCTTTCGTGGGTATCGTTACGTATAATGCACAAGTTCCCAGTTTTCTATGTTGAATTTTTTCTGCTGGACGTTCACTGGTAGATACCAGAAAAAGCCGAAATAATATCATTCCATATCGATATTCAAATATCGAAGTTTGTGCAATATATCGATATCACTTTCCAATATCGCGCAAAATGTTTACCAACAAAACTGGCATGTGTATTTGATTACCAATATATTCACATGTTTTTCCGAAAGTTTTGGAGAGGGGTTTGTTACTATTAGATCAAAATATTACTCTTAAAGGGATAGTATAGGATTATTATTAATCTGATTTATATAGATAGGCTCGTTCAATTTTTCTGGACATAACATTAATTGAACTATTGGGACATCCACCACATGGCTAATATGGGAGTAAAGTTCATTTATGATACAAATGGATGTTATATTTAAATTGAGGTATATTCTAGGTGTATATTTGCCCATTAGGGGGGTAAGGATATATATTCTGTGAATATATAGGTTTGAAGAAATTCCTGAATTCCTTGAAAAAAAAAAAATGGAAAAACAAGGAAAAAGTTGAAGATAAAGGCTCTCCGCCTGCAAAACGTGTCAACTAGGATTATTCTCCATGTCATGGAGTAAGAATTGTCTTCTTAATATGTTTCCTTATGTCCAACTGGACTCTTAGGCTTAAAATACTGGTTGGTTGTTCAGTTGGCTAATTTAAAAATTTGTATGTTTTGGAGGTAATTACTTGGCAAGAAAAAAAAAGAGAGAAGAAGAAGAAAAAGACTGTCATCCTAATCCAGCAATTGAGATACATGTGCACTTGAACAAGGTTTTAACCTTACTCATCTGTCCAACTACCTAGGATCAAACAGTATAACCGAACCATCAACCAAATACAAATCTCCAAATTCATGCAAAGTTGTCATCAATAAATGTAAGTTGTCATAAATTTACAAGCAAAAGCACCTTAAATCTAGCAAAATATTTCCAAGTAGTACCTTCCATTAAGGCTCTTCAGAAGAAATATCACCTGCCTTAATGGGTTTCAAGGCTTTACTTTCTGTACCTGGCACAGTGGAGTATACTAGTAAAGCTATTCAAAATTACATACAAAATGAGTTTCATTCTTTCCTTAATAAAATCTCAGAGGTCACTGAGCAAAGACCATCCTGGAACAAATAAAGACTGGACCAGATGTGACTTATAAAACAAAGCCTATTGTTGGTATCCAGAACCCATTACAGATTTAAAGTTGAAAAGCAAAAGAGAAATTATATTAAAATATCATTCAGTATTTCTTTACAATTTTTTGTATATTTACCTAAAAGTTCATGATACATAAAAGAAAGTTTTTTAAATTGCCAACTAATTTTTGGCAGAAAAACCTCAAGATAAGTTTTTGGCTGAGCTTTTCACATCTATTTTTAAAATCTGTGTAATTTTTGCATAGCCTACCTAAATAATTGGGAATAATAAGCTGAATAAAATTAAAACCAAAGGTTTTAAGTATGCTGTATTTATGGGAGCTCACATACCCTTACCAGGTCAAAACCTAGCCCAATTAACAAATATGTGTTGGTTGCTAGGTATATTTAAAAACAAATACCAAATTTAAAAAGAATATAGTCTATTGCTAGCTGGGCACTGGAGCTTGAACCTCCCTACCCTTCAATGAAGATAAGTCTTCCCAGTCCCCCTCAGTAAAGCAGGGGCTAGGGTAAAATTCTTCTTTATCTACTTTAGTGGTAAAATTCTCCTGTAGCTACTTTTGGCTACCTTGGATAGGGGTTAGGTTAGAAAAATGAAACAAACTTCTATATTCGTAAATTTTTGACATATATCAGGGGATTCGCCCCCTAGTCAGTACCTCGCTCTTTACGCTAAAGTTCAAATTGCTGATTTCTATGTGTATCTGATTTACTTTTATAAACATTAGATACCAAAAAGAAGAAAACTTTTGGTGCATGAATTGAAAATATACCCCTTTCTACAAAATATTTTTATTATACTCTTCTGATTAACAATTTAATTTCCCTTCTTTATTACAGAAATAAATTTTTATTTTAATAGCGAAACAAAATAAAACAAAAACCAATAAGCCTAAAGGCGTGCTCAGTACTTTACAATATTTTTTTTTAGTGCCTCATAATAAATAATACAAAATTGAATGGAAAATATGAAATCCCTGATTGAAAGTTTAAAGTTTTTTAGACTTTCGGTTACTATTGAGCCGGATCACTCCTTACTTACAGTTTGTTACGACAAACAGTTTGATTGATATTTTCTGTTCGTATTAAGTTTTAATGTTGCTCCTTACTTTAAGTTGAAAAAACTGGTTTTATATTTAATTGCTGATCGTTTTAAATGAAGTTGGAAAATCCATGTCCATCTCCAAGGAAAATTCCCTTCCCCCACGGGAAATTTCTCCATGGAAAAATTTACCGCGTAACTAAAATTCGCGATAATTGCTGAGCTAATTTTTTAAGACAGTAACAGAACAGCCAAAGAAGTCAAATCTATTTTTATTAAAGTCATAAGTTGAGCAATTTTCAAATGACTGAAATGAATGAATGAATGGAAGAACAGATTTTTGCCCTCAGACATATCAGAATTGAAGTCATTTAAAGAATAGACCTTCATAGTTACAGATAGTGCTCTTAGTGAAAAATCAGAAAAAAAAAAAATGGCTAGCGTAAATGCAATGGTAATGAATTTTCAATCTATTGAGTGGCTCATACGTATTATACCAAACACATTCAAGAAGTTAAATTAGGTTAATCGTAAAGCAATATACTAAAATATGATGAAATTATTATATTTTAGCAACAAAATTAGGGAAACAACAACAAAAAAAACTCACCAAAAAACTAACTATATATTAAGTATTCAATCCTATATCGTACTTCATGTCACTGAGCCGAGTTAATTGCCCCGAATCCAGAAATGTTAACCTGTTTTTCGCAGATTCAAGTAAGTAAACTTCTCGACTGTGTTTGGTTTAATACATAACTACCTATTTAGCTTTAAGTTTTTTATAATATATTTTTTTTTATCTTTTCCTTTATAATCTTAATGTTGTAAATCTTTAACTGGCCAACCCCCCTCCACCTTCACAAAAAAAAAATCAAATATTCTCAATTTTTCTGTTGTCAATAGAAAATTGTAGTAAATAAAGAAAATAATTATCTAAAATAAAAATAGTTTCTGAACTATTTTTGTATTGTTCATAATTTCTGTTTGTTTTGTTATTCAAGGAAAAAATTGGGTCAATATTTACCAAATCATATTATTGAGTTAGGAATAAAGTGAATACACCATTCGATGCCGTAATGGTGAATACGGCAAATTTTAGCCAATTCATATATGCCAATTATATGCCAATATAGCCCCCTATATGCCAATTATATGCCAATATAGCCCCCTATATATGCCAATTCAGGGTATATATTTCTACATTAGGGGGAGGGGGGCAAATTTTATTTCTGATGTAAATGGGAGGTAAGTTTAAACTGGGGGGGGGGGGATAAAATTCATTTCCGATAGAAAAGATTGTTATGTTCGTAATCAGCATAAAAAAGGCATTGAATGGTGTATTCACTTTATTCCTAAATCAATAATATGATTTGGTAAATATTGACCAAAAATTGTGGCTCGTACAATACTGCAAGAACCAAATGTATGATATAACGAAATTATAAATTATTACGTCGTTGGCTTTTCCCTTATTTCTAATCACACGAATTCCCATACATTTCTTGAATTTATAGTTTCAATTAAATTTCGAAAAATATTTTAATTATTGTACAAACCCATTTTGTGCACCGCCACCGAAATTCGGCCAATTTTGATAAAAATGAGAAGAAAATATTTACAATATATATATATATATATATATATATATATATATATATATATATATATATATATATATATATATATATATATATATATATATATATATATATATATATATATGTATATATATATTTTTTTGTCATTACGTTCCTCAAATATAATTTGTTTGAATTTATAGATAAAGGTAACTTTTAGAAAATGTCTCTAATTTATAATTGTTGAAAGGGAATTGATGTTTTATTAATTTTTAAATTTTAATATTTGAGTCATTTATGTTTGGAAGATGTTTAAAAACATGTATTGAGCTTTAATTTTTGTTCAAAATAGTTTTAATTTAATCTTTTATTTTATAATATTAAACTATTACATTCGTTAACCTGACAAATAGTGAAGCAAACAGTCACTAACTCACTAGGCTACAAAACACTGATGTTGTGTACAACTAAGGTTATGCTCAGAGAAAAGGTACATAAACACAAATTAAATTCAGTAAATCCAATTAAATCCAGCAGGACAATGCTCCAAAGCACTAAATGAGTAATTAACAAAACAATACTAATTTGTTTTTGTTTGTAACAAATTTGTTTCGCCAGGGTAAGTTAGTTTGCAATAAATTTGTTTCACAGGCTAATTTTTTTTTGCTTTAAGCATTAGGCATTAGGCTAGCTCTAAGATTGCCGTTGTTGTTGTCAAAATTGACATTCTCGGCTGTCGTTCCGACAAGAATAAAAATATAAATGCATTTAATGCAGAAGCTACACTACAACATTTATTTTTTTTTGGGGGGGGGGGAAGGGGTGCAGGCTAGGTTCATGGACTTTACATATTTTAAGTAAATTCAATTCTCTTGATGTATCTATTGTTATTAAAACTTTGTTTTTTTTAGAGTTTTGGTTATTAGTGATTGGCGTCACAGCTTAATTAAAATTCGTTCCCACGAACTGTTTGAAACACATTAATCTTTATTTTTTCCTGTATGAGGAGGGGTTATATATTAGAACATTAGGGGACTTTGAGCGAGCAGCAGAGGTGAACTACATGAAAACTTTGTTAGCTACGATTTTTCTACATATTCTGATTCTGAAGTAATAATTGTTTAATAACGTAACTTCTTGAGTGGGGTCGAGATAATGCATCAGTAACATTTTTGATATACATTTAATAATTTTGTTTGCAAAATTAAAATGTTCGATAATATTACTTAGAAAAATCAAAATTTTAATTATGTGACTCAAGTATGGTAACCCCCCCCCCTCCCCTCCATTCCAACACCTCTAGAAACTATCCCACGATTTTACAAATTTCAAGAAAGAGTATCGCATTCTAATAGGGAATAATTCCATAAATTAATTTGTTTAGAAAAACGAATAATTGCATAACTAGAGACCCTACCCCCCCCCATCCAAATTCATATAGGACGTAACGCATGACTTTACATTTTGAAGAACGATTATCGTATGCTAAAAGTAAATAATTACTTCCTTATGATATGTAGGATGATACCAATGATGACTTTCAACTACAGTTAGTTGACGATTTATTACCGTCTGGACAGAGAAGTCAATTGGATGAAGAAATTGTGGAACTCGCAGAATCGAGTAGTTTTGGTTGTTTGGAAGAGAAAAAGGTAAGCATAAAATTTTTTTTAAAAAAAATTGGTAGTTCCGAATTTACAATCCTGATTTCAATATAAATCGCTTCACTATTTGTAAATTTTTATGGTGTGATCGAAAACACGAGAAGCATCGGCGTGACAAATTCAATTTCCCCCACTTACACTACAAGTTCGCTTTAACCTATCATTTTATTTGTTAATCCTTAAAATAATAAAATCCCAAAATTGGAAAGAATAAGATGCGACTCTGTAAATAATTATTCGCATTTAATATTATCAGTACACTATGGACGATAAGAAATAGAATCTAGTGGGTGCATTAGGCTTGGAGTCAAAACTGTGGTTGGTTGTAAATTATCCGACGGCATCGCCCCCTCTCCGTTCATTATTTCTCCAAGCGCCCATTAGGAGCTATGTCAACTGAACTAGAAGAAATCTCTGATTAACATTGAATACCTTTCAGTTACTATGTGTCTATTTAATGCTATTATTATTTTCATAATTTAATTATCCTAGTGTTATTATTTAATATATGCTATCGATTATTCACTAATTTTGGCTACATTATTTAAAATTGGAAATTGCGATTTTACCATAGCTACTGTTTAATCCATGCTAATGATATAAAATACAAAAAATGGAATATAGAATCCCAAAAATGGACAGAATAAGATGTTGCTCTGTAAATAATTGTTTGCATTTAGTATTATAAGGAGATGGTACCATTTCAGCTAACCGTCATAAGCACTAAACGTCATTTCGTTGACAAGGCAAATCCGTCAGAACACCGACAGTCACAATAACTACCCGTCAGAATTTCTACAGTTATAACATCGACACGTCAGTTCATATACAGTCACAATCGCTACCCGACAGAACGTCGACAGTCATAACATCGAACAATTTTTAAGATTTTATGATGCGTCAATGTTATTACTGTTAACGTTATGACGGTTAGTGGTTTTGATGTGTTTTCATTATAAATAATTTTTTATATGTTACGACGTGTCGATGTTATGACTGTCGACGTTTTGACGGTTAGTGTTTCTGTTAGATTTTTGTTATGAAAAAATGTATACGTTTATATAATGGTAATAAGTATATAATGGTTTAGAAACCAATTTCGGCTATATATTTGCACATCAGGGGAATGGAGTAAAGCATAGCATGTATTAAATAAGTTACCTAACTTAACCGAGGTACCTGGTCCCCCTAAACCCCAAAAAAATAAAGTTCTAAAAGTTATAATGTTTTGACGTGTCGATATTGACTGTCAACGTTCTGACGGATTTTCGTTACGAGAATTTTGTTAGATATTATGACTGTTGACATTCTGACGGTAAGTGGTTCTGACAGAATTTAGTTGGTAGAAAAAATGTTAATGTTATGACTGTCGACGTTCTGACAGGTAGTGATTGTGACTGTCGATGAACTGACGTGTCGATGCTCTGACGGGTAGCGATTGTGACTTTCGATGTTCTGACGTGTCGATGTTCTGACGGTAGTGGTCCCGACGTGTAGATGTCCTGGCACCTTCCCTAAATTATCCAACGGCATCGCACCCTCCCCGTCCATTACTTCTCCAAGCACCCAGTAGGAGCTATGTCAACTGTACTACAAGGAACACGTTCAAATCTCTGATTAACATTGAATATCTTTCCGTTACTATTTTTATGTATTTAATGCTATTATTATTTTCATAATTTAATTATTCTAGTGATATTATTTAATGTACGACATATATTATTCACTATTTTTGGTTACATAATTTTAAATTGGAAATGTTATTTATTTTGCCATAGCTACTCCTTAATCTATGCTAATGATATATTCTAGATGAACAAAGATGAATTTGAAATAAAACTTTTCACCAAAGTATTGAATTTTGTTAAATTAGAAGACCAGGACGAAGTCCTTCTCCAAATGGAGGAAATTGCCAAAGGATATGTGCGATGAAAATTAGAGTAAGTTATGACCTAAATCACTTTCTCAGTAATTCGAAGCCAAATGATATTTAATTAGTACAATATATGATTTATTAATTCAAAGTAGAAAATAATTATAATATTAGAGTTTTTAATAAATATGTTTTATCACTTCGAAGCTAATTGATGAATAATTAGTACATATGTCATAGAATCATAGATTCTAGTTAAGGCAATAATTGAATGTAGAGAAACCCAAAAAAGAAGAAATATTTTAAATCAAGTTACTTCAATAAATTTAAATATGGTTAAATTGTATATTTATATTATTTATAGGTGTTTGACTTTACTTAACTATTTAATGAAGTGTAAATTTAGACTAAAATATAATAATAAAGGAAGATACGACATTTATTTCAATTAATCGCTCTGACGAGCTTCGAAGGGTTATATTTGAATTTCGGGTTAAAAATAAGAAAAAATTAACACCAAATAGGAAAAAAGTCCTAAAGAAAACGAAAAATCACAATGAATGATCATTTTGCAGTTAACAATTCAACAGGAAAATATCAATTAAAAATGCAAAGAAAACTTGTCAAACTAAGCCAAAGAAAAAGAAAAATAAATAAGGTACGTGTATGATATAAGGCACAATGTAGAAGCATTTTTTTTTCGTTAGTTTCTTGTAGCTTAGTGTCAGTCAATAACAAAATAATTGACATTATTGATTGGATATATATAATTAATGTTATATATGTGCAAAGGTGGGGGGGAGCCAAAATATCTGAACAGGGTAAATTTGAAAAATAATTGTTACTTCATAATAAAAAAAATGATTGTAAGTTAAACATTTGGCATTTTTAGCCAAACAACTTCTAACCCCCCCCCCCCCTATTGTGCTAATATATAACCCAAATTTCTTTCTAAAGTGTTAAATTTTTATCATACTTGGGTATATTTCATTAGGATTGAGCGTGAGAGAAACAGGTTCTAATTAGATGAAGAATGTTAGGTCGGCGATATTTCATAGAAGTATCATCAATTATTATGTATCATATTAATTATTATAGACGCAAAAAAGGGTTTGGGGATAAAAACTAGCCAATTAATAAAAAACCTGGGTGGCACCATAATTAAAAGAAATAAATACAAACGATAAATCAACCGCATATGTTATTGTATTTTTGTTTTTTTTTGAAATTGACAGGACCAACATTTTTTCATAGGTAGACTTGAGAAGCGAATGGGGGACAAAACAGGAATCGGTCGAGTACGATCTTTGGGAGGCCGAATTATAGATGTTGAGCTATAGCCGAATTATAGTTTGGACAATGTTTTCTGTGCAAGGGTTTGTTAATACAAGTATTTTTTCCCTCAAGATCAAGGCAAGAAAATCTATGAATATTATATTATTATTTTTTTTATATATTATATTTTATGCTTACTAAATAAATTTGTTTTCATTTTTAAAAACTGATGCCGTTTAATTTTTGATAATTTTGTCTATGTTTCAACTTGTTTTTTAATGTGATAAAATGAATTGTCTCAGTAATTTTAGGTAACGCAGCAATTATAATTAGTATTCAACTTTTATAAATTAGAAATGTTAGTTTTTGTAAATGTATAATCTATGGTTATTTTTCTTTTTTATATAAACCCGTTAAGTTCAATATTTTCATTCTCAATATTTGTTTTACAGCTTGATTTTAAAGTAGTTTATAATTTGGAATGTTATAAATATTTATAATTCATATCCAATATAATTATTATATCCAACCTTTACTTTCATATTTATATATATTTGACTGAACTAATTTGTAATTTTTTTTTTAGGTGGTATCTGTTAAAATTTTAATGAAAAAAAAAATACAATATACAAAATCGAGGGGCACCTGAAGCTAAGCAAAATAAACTGCGACAAAAATCAAGAAAAGTGGAAGATCTTCCTGCAAAAAGAAGACTCGGTACGAGCGGCGCAGAACATATTCAATTCATTGAATGCAACCGAGGAATGTAAGCACAAAGAACAATTACTTATCCTAATTACGAGCACATTGTTCCTCTTTACTATTTCATCTACATTTTTTTTAATTTCAAAAGTTCTCCTGAAATAATTGAACTTGTGTCCTACTGAAGGAAAGTATATACTTAAATAAATTCCTCGTTTATTTTTGGAATTTTTGCTTAGAACGTGTTTAATGAGTGTTATTAGAAATCATTATAAGTTACTATTGTCCACAAATGCTTTTATAATGCACACTAAATTAATTATAGCATAACATATGACTTTAAGAAAATGTATCATCACTAATCTAGGGGTTACTAATCTGTTCCACTTTAGTTCTGTCTCTAATATATCTCTCGGTCAGGGAAATAAATCTTCCTATAGTCCTAAAATTTGTCTTTGTACGACTTATTATAATACTAAAAATATATTCCTGATTACTGAATAAAGGTTTGCTCTATTTCCGAAAAAAAGAAAAGAATATGTACAAATAAAATATGCATAAATAAGAAATAATTCACGTATAGATTTACAACTAATGCTAAAAAGATTTTTTTGTTTTTGTTTTGGGTTCTATATGCAACTGTGACAGATTTATATTTTTGGAACAATATAAGAAACAAATAAGTTAGAAAAATTTATTTAATTAAAGAATAATACTTGAAAAATATGAGACTTTTTGTAATGATCGAGTTCGAGTCTAAATTGAGTGAATACAATTCTCATATTTATACTCTCTTCTATTTGTTTCAAACTTGGCGTGACATAACTCAGCATTCATCTCAGGTTTTCAATAGTCATGTCATTGTGCAGAGTGGGTGAACGCTGAGGAAACTAAACCAAAATGTTAAATTTTATTTTTTTGAGACCTCCCTAAGCAGACTATTCGTTGGAATTACAAATCTAATTTATATCTCAATTGTTAGGTTATGTTATTACCTAATTATATGCCCTTAATATAAAAGAAATATTATTCATTTAGTAAATAAATAACAACTCAATTTCATTTTGCAATGAAGAGGAGTGGCTTCAAAAAGGATATTCTCCATATAGAACCAAAGTTGTTCGAAGCATGATCGAGTTCTAGCCTAAATTATGTGCATAAAAGGCTCATAATCATACTCTCTCCTATTTGTTTCAAACTTAGCGTGACAAAACTCAGTATTCACCTCAGGTTGTCAATATATCCCCTTAATATAAAAGAAATATTATTTATTTAGTAAATAAATAACAACTCAATTTCATTTTGCAGCAGAATTTTGCAATGAAGAAGAATGGCTTCGAAAGGGCTATTTTTCTTATCGAAGAATAGTACTGAAGAAATTAAACATAAGAACCATGATTCAGCAGAGGGACCATAAGGCTGAATGGGTGAGTGCATTATTGTTTGATCGTTTCTAATTATTTAACAAATTTAAATGCAATCGTCAATGGACATGTCAGGTGTAATAATAATAAAGATTTTAATTGACGTCAATAGGAAATTAATTATAAAATCTGTACCCTGTGATGGTGGTTTGGCTTTGAAAGCTAACGTGAAACTGGGTCTCGAGTTCAACCTCGATCATGACATTAATTTGAAGAGCCAACGCAGTCAGCCAGTGTTGAAAATAATTGTTAATCCCAACCATTCACAGGACGAATACTTGTCAAGTAGTGACATATTTCTACTTAATAAATCACTTGAGATTACTGTACATAGAGCTATAAATATTTATAGCCAGTAATTTGAGAATCCAACGAAAGGGAAAAAAATGGATATAACATGTACTTGTGGAAAAATTTACCTGATGGATAAAAGTAGTTTAAATTTAATTTTTCAAATACTTCAAAATTTCTAAGCTACAATTAGTTAAACTACAATATCTATGTCAATGTCAATGGCAGTTTATAGTTTCTCACTGGGAGCAATTTTACTTAGCATTAGAATTATTCCCAAAATGAAATAATCATTTTTTGGAAAAAGTGAATGATATGTGTCCAATTTTAATTAAATTATATTACAATGAAAGTAAAAATGTACATTTACTGTATTCACATTTTAACGTGTTATACGTAAATTTAAGTTTAAATATTCCAGTCTCGGAAAGAAAAATACTGAAATGTATTAAGGGTAGTGTCTAGGTGTATTGTTGCTTTAATAAATTGATTCCATGATTATTGCCATATTCAAGTACAATAGTGGCACATATTTCAATTTAGATATTTTTGTTATTTGTGTTCTTATGGTATTTTAAATGAAATTTGTTGTATTTTATTATCATAAAATGAAAAATTTATATTAAAAAAGTAGATATACATTTAAAATTTAATAATACCATTTAATTTAATACTTTTTGCATTAGCACTTGTTAAAAGTATAGCTAGTTTGCAAATATATTGTTTGTAAATTATAGAGAAAATATTGTTGTACAGAAAGAATTGAACGAAACACAGTTTTGAGAATTTTTTTTTTAAGCTGAAATTTTAACAAATTGTTTAACACTAATTTTCAGTACTGCTTTGATATTGACACAAACTCAAATGCCTTAAATTTCACCATCATACAGTTTGTATTTAGAATCAATAGTGACTTTTTAATCCCCGGTAAGAGTGATTTTGTTATACAAATTTTTTTTATTTGTTAATTTTTACTAATTTTGTGATAATCGTTAGTACGAAACATAATAGCATTATACACACAGTAGATGAATTTTTTCCGATTAATAACAATTTGATTAATTTTAATTTGTATTTTTGGTAATGGCTTGACTGACGTTACATATACTGGATATAGTCAAAAATAATATAATGGAATAATAGTAATGATATAATATTGTGGGAGTGTTTGAATAAATTTAAGATTAATGATGAAGAATATTTTTAAAAAGCCAGGGAAACGAATTGTGTATGTCATCTATTTTAAGATCCTAGGGAAAAGTGTTAAATTAAGTGAAATATAAAAATTACACGTGTTAAAAATTTCAGTTCTAAAAATATCATTATTAGGCGTTTAGATCTTCTTGGTGTAATCAATTTTGTAGTAAAGGAAAATTACCTAAATAAAAAAATTTTCCCCAGAGTTGGTCTTATTGAACCCAAATGAAAATTTTCTAGGGTTCTAAATTGAATTAATGATCTTAGAAATTAAAAGTACGTAAAGATAACATCTGTGTATACCATATTGCTTGTAAAAATTACAAGACTTAACAATTAATGTACCATGAGATGCGAATTAGCTTTGAGGTTCTAAGACTTAATATCTGTTCCTTTTCTAGATGATAGATGTGCTGAAGCACCCAGAATTGCTCCTTGAAAACATCGAAGAGGAAAACTTTATCCTTAAAGAGAAGTTGCATTTCTCCGGAAACAAATACAATTCCTTAGAAAAAACCAAACGGATTTTAAAAAAACATTTTGAAATGACCTTATAATGAATAAAACACGTTGTATATATTTTTACCAGACTTATAGCTAGAAAATTATTACTTTATTTTGATGGTGCCATTATGATACAATGTTATTGATTCTTTCAAGTTTTATATTATATATTAATATATTGCAGATATCAATACAATAATATAATGAAAAAAAACTCAACAGACCTGAGACTAATTATTACATAATAAGCAAGAACAATTATTTACAACATATTTAAAAGAAATTGGGAAAAATGAGAAAATCAAAAATTATAATATACAATAAACTTCAATAAGCTGTCTGGTAAAAGTTCACCTCCATAAAAAACCCTTCCAATGTGGAAATCTGCTTGCATAAAACCAAAATTATTTATTATGTGCATGTCTTACAAAATATTTACCTCCAAAAAAACAACAAATAAACACGCATCTGTGATCTTTCTTTTGGAAACAAATAAAAATTACCACATTTTTACAAATACAAATTTCCAAATTTAGGAGCTTGAAACTTCTATAGTAGGGTTCTCTGATACGCTGAATCTGATGGTGCGATTTTCATTAAAGTTCTATGACTTGTAAGGGGTGTTTCCCCCTTTTTTCGAAAATAATGCAAATTTTCTCAGGTGCGTTACTTTTGATGGGTAAGACTAAACTGTATGAAACTTATATATTGGAAATCAGCATAAAAATTTGATTCTTTTGATATGAATATTAGTATCAAAATTCCGTTTTTTAGAATTTCGGTTACTATTGAACGGTTACTTACAGTTCGTTACAACAAACTGTTTGACAATATTATTTATCCTTTTTTGGGTGTAGTTACATATACATATAATAGATATTGAAATAAAATAATATAATAAAAAAATAACTCAACAGAAGTCAAACTAATTAGTACATAACAAGTAAGACAAATTATTTACAAAAAATTTAAAAGTAGTTTGGTATAAGAAACAATTAACAAATTATAATACCCAATAACCTAAACTCAGCTGTATGTGGAAAGTTCCACACCGGAAATAAACCTTCCAATGTGAAACTCTGCCCGTATAAATTTTTTTTTATTATGTATATGAGGAGGCTGTCCCCTCCTCAAAACCTCGGTGTCTCTACGCTAAAATCCTACTTTTCTCCCAATTCTGTAAGAACGACTACTGAAGTATAATCTTCGTTAAAATTAAATAATAAGAACCTCTCTTAAATGTACAGAAAAACTTTAGCGTTAAAAATATTTTCAACTATATGAAGAGTGTTGAAATATTCCAATATGAAGTTTAAAACAATTTTAGCTATTCTTAAGTAGCCCATAGCTAGCTTCCTAACGCACATTAAATGAAAAGGTTTTATTTTTAACTTAA
>NC_142807.1:6298130-6328679 GCF_049724085.1 Artemia sp. Qi Xiang Cuo
CAAACAGTTCGTGGTAACGAACTGTAAGTAAGGAGCGACCCGGCTCAATGGTAACCGAAACTCTAGAAAACGGGTTATTGACACCAATAGATATATCAAAAGAATCAGAATTCAATGCTGATTTCAAATATATAACTTTCATCAAGTTTAGTGCTACCCATCAAAAGTTACGCGCCTGAGAAAATTTGGCTGATTTTCAAAAAAAGGGAGAAAGACACCCTCAAAACTATAGAACCTTAATTAAAATCACACCATCATATTCGGCGTATCAGAGAACCCTACTGTAGAGGTTTCAAGCTCCTATCTACAAAAATGTGGAATTTTACATTTTTTGTTAGAAGAAAGATTACGGATGCGTGTTTATTTGTTTTTTTTTTTTTTTTTTTTTACCCAGGGGGGATCGTATAGACCCAGTGGTCCTAGAATAACGTGGGAGGACTCAATCGACAGTAAATTAAAAGCTCTATTGCCCTTTTTAATTTACCAAAAAAAAATGGAGGGCAACTAGGCCCCCTCCCACGCTTATTGTTTTCCCAAAGTCACACGATCAAATTTTTGAGATAGCCATTTTGTTCAGCATGGTCGAAAGTATGATAAATATGTCTTTTAGGATGACTTAATCCCCCGAAGTCCCCTGGGGGAGGGCTAAAAGTTATGAACTTTACCCAATGTTAACATATAGTATTGGTTATTTGGAAGTATACAGAAGTTTTCAGGAGGGTTTTTTTCTGGTAGTGGGAGGGAAGGGTGGGTCGGGGGTTATCTTGGAGGATCTGTCCATGAAGGAAGTGTTCATGGGGGAAGGGAAATTGCCATGAAGGGGGCGCCGGACTTGCCAGCATTATTTATTGGTTATTGGGAAGTATACAGACATTTTCAGGAAGGATTTTTTTCTGGAGGGGGGGGGGGCTAGAGGAGGGGGTTACGCCGGAGAATATTTCCGTGGAGGATGTTTCTTTGGGGTAAGGGACATTTATATGAAGGGGGCGCCGGATTTTCAAGCATTATTTAAAAAACGATTAGAAGTTAAATAAAAAAAAAAGAAGTTTTTTCAACTGAAAGTAAGAAGGAATATTAGAACTTAAAACGAACAGGAATTATAACCTATATGAGAGGCTTTTCCCCCAAGTCAAGACCGCGCTCTTTACGTTACATTTTTCTTTTGTGCTTTCTAAAGAGCTATCTATTACAAATAAAAGGCTTTTGTTATTAAGGGTTTTGTGAATCAAAATTTATTTTATCTATAAAAGTAAAGAGCGTGGTATTGACTAAGGGGAGAACCCCCTCATATACGTAATAACATATACGTAATAAAAAAAAACAATAAAAAACAAGCGATACGGCTCAATAGTAATCGAAACTTTTAAAAACAGAATTTTGATGTCAATAAATGTATTAAAAGAATGTGTTTGTAATGCTGATTCTAAATATATAAATTTTATTAAGTTTAGTATTACTCATCAAAGGCTACGAGTCAGAGAAATCTTACCTTATTTTTTTATGAGGGGGGAAACATCCCCTGCAAGTGAAAGAATTTTAATGAAAATCACACCGTCAGATTCAGCGCATCAGAAAACCCTATTACATAGGTTTCAAGCTCATATCTGCAAAAATCTGCAACTTTGTATTTTTTGCCAGAAGAAAAATATACGAATATAGAAGTTAGTTACGAAAGTTAATTTGTAAGGACATCCATTTAGCAAAAGAAAAGAAAAATTTTTATGCAAATTTTGTTTACTTATTCAATGACGGTTAGCCAAAATAAAAGCTGCATTAAATAAAAAACGATCAGAAATTAAATTAAAAAAAACAAGTTTTTAAAACTGAAAGTAAGGAGCGACATTAAAACTCAAAACGAACAGAAATTTTTTCGTATATGAAAGGGGCTGTCCCCTCTTCAAGGCCTCGCTCTTTACGCAAAAGTTTGACTCTGTCTCACAACTTTTTTTTTAAACAATAAAAAACTTTAGCGTAAAAAGCGAGGCTTTGAGGAGGGGACAGTCCCTTTCATATACGGAATAATTTCTGTTCATTTTACGTTTTAATGTCGCTCCTTACTTTCAGTTAAAAAAACTTGTTTTTTTTTTATTTAATCCTTTTTGAAGCCACTCCTCTTCATTGCAAAATGCTGCTGCAAAATGAAATTGAGTTGTTATTTATTTACTAAATGAATAATATTTCTTTTATATTAAGGGCATATAATTAGGTAATAACATAACCTAACAATTGAGATATAAATTAGATTTGTAATTCCAACGAATAGTCTGCTTAGGGAGGTCTCAAAAAAATAAAATTTAACGTTTTGATTTAGTTTCCTCAGCGTTCACCCCCTCTCCCACAGTTCATATAATTATCCAGTAAGCTTATCGCAGATCATTTCTGGTCTTCGTTCTCGGTGCGAACAAAAAGCTCCTCCCACTTATTTCTGCATTAGCGGGAATGCAGGCTAGTCTGTTTCCGATTGTTTCCAACAAAGTGCATTATTCGTAATAGCGGGTTTCCACTTGTTTCCAATTAGATCACAGTCTGACTTGTCTACCCGTGAAAAGATCTGACTTCGCTTATGGTTATATCTGCAAAAACGATCTCCGGAGCCCGGTCCGGGTTTTTATAATGGGTGAGATAGAGAATGATCATACTGGATAATTGTATGAACTGTCCCCTCTGCAAACTGACAGGAATATTGACAACCTGAGATGAATACTGAGTTATGTCACGCCAAGTTTGAAACAAATAGGAGACAGTATAATTATGAGCCTTTTATGCACACAATTTAGGCTAGAACTCGATCATTACAAAAAGTCTCATATTGTTCAAGTATTATACTTCAATTAAATAAATTTTTCTATCTTGTTTGTTTTTTATGTTGTTCCAAAAATATAATTCTTTCACAGTTGAATATAGAATCCAAAACAAAACAAAAAAAAATCTTTTTATCATTAGTTGTAAATATGTACTTGCATTATTTATTATTTATAAATATTTTATTTTTAAACATTCTTTTCTTTTTTTCGGAAATAGAGCAAAATCTTATTAAGCAATAAGTCCTATATTTTTTTAGTATTATATTAAGTCATGCAAAGACAAATTTTATGACTATAGGAAGATTTATTTCCCTGACCGAGAGATATATTAGAGACAGAACTAAAGTGGCACAGATTAGTAACCCCTAGATTAGTGATGATACATTTTCTTAAAGTCATATGTTATGCTATAAATTATTTAGTGTGCATTATAAAAGCATTTGTGGACAATAGTAACTTATAATGATTTCTAATAAAACTCATTAAACACGTTCTAAGCAAAAATTCCAAAAATAAACCAGGAATTTATTGAAGTATATACTTTCTTTCAGTTGGACACAAGTTCAATTATTTCAGGAGAACTTTTGAAATTAAAAAAAAATGTACATGAAATAGTAAAGAGGAACAATGTGCTCATAATTAGGATAAGTAATTGTTCTTTGTGCTTACATTCCTTGGTTGCATTCAATGAGTTGAATATGTTCTGTGCCGCTCGTACCGAGTCTTCTTTTTGCAGGAAGATCTTCCATTTTTCACTGTCTTGGTTTTTGTCGCAGTTTATTTTGCTTAGCCTCAGGTGCCCCTCGATGTTGTCTCTGATATTTTTTTTTCATTAAAATTTTCGTAGCTCCCACCTAAAAAAAAAATTACAAATTAGTTCAGTCAAATATATATAAATATGAAAGTAAAGGTTGGATATAATAATTCTACTGGATATGAATTATAAATATTTATAACATTCCAAATTATAAACTACTTTAAAATCAAGCTGTAACATAGATATTGAGAATGACAATTTTTAACTTAATGGGTTTATATAAACCATAAAAATAACCATAGATAATACAGTTACAAAAATTAACATGTTTAATTTAAAAACGTTCAAGAATAATTTTAAGTGCTACATTACCTAAAATTACTGAGGCAATTCATTTTATCAAATTAAAAAACAAGTTGAAATATAGACAAAATTATCAAAAATTAAACAACATCAGTTTTTAAAAATGAAAATAAATTTATTTAGTAGGCCTAAGAATAAAATATAATGTTTAAAAAAAATAATAATATAATATTCATAAATTTTCTTGCCTTGATCATGTGGGAAAAATTACTTGCATTAACAAACCCTTGCACAGAAAACATTGTCCAAACTATAATTCGGCTATAGCACAACGTCTGTAATTCGCCTTCCTAAAGATCGTACTCGACATATTCCTGTTTTGTCCCCCATTTGCTTCTCAACTCAAGCTATTCAAAAATGTTGTCCCTCTCAATTTCAAAAAAAAAAAAAAAAATACAATAACATATACTCGTTATTTATTGTTTGTATTTATTTTCTTTTAATTATGGTTTAACACATGGTGTGTAGTAAGTTTATAGTTTTTACCCTCAACAACTTTTTTTGCGGATCTAATCATTAGTTTTATACATAGTAAGTGATGATAATTATATGAAACTTGGCCGACCTAACGTTATTCATCTAATTAGAAACTGTATCTCTCACACTCTATCCTAATTGAATATAAACTATTATGATGCAAATGTAACACTTGAGACAGCAATTTTTGCTATATATTTGAACAACCGGGGTGGAGGGGGGGGGGTAGAAATAGGATTTGAACAAAATACAAAATTTATTAATTCACCTAAATTTTTATATTTTTAAGTAATTAGTATTTTTCAAAGTTACCAGGTGACGTTATTTTTGCCCCCACCCCCCATGGGACCATCTTGTACATGCCGGCTCTATATCCAATCAGTAATGTCAATGATTTTGTTCTTGAATGTCACTCAGATAAAGTAAAATAACGAAAAAAATGCTTCTACATTGTGTTAATGGATGAACAACTTTCTTTGCATTTTTAATTGATATTTTCCTGTTAAATTGTTAACTGCAAAATGATCATTCATTGTGATTTTTCGTTTTCTTTAGGACCTTTTTCCTATTTGGTGTTAATTTTTTCTTATTTTTAACCCGAAATTCAAATATAACCCTTCGAAGCTTGTCAGAAAGCGATTAATTGAAGTAAATATCGTATCTTCCTTTATTATTATATTTTAGTCTAAATTTAGACTTCATTAAATACTTAAGCAAAGTCAAACACCTATAGATAATATAAATATACATTTTAACCATATGTAAATTTATTGAAGTAACTTGATTTAAAATATTTCTTTTTTTGTGTGTTTCTCTATATTCAAATATTGCCTTAACTAGAATCTATGATTCTATGACATATGTACTAATTATTCATCAATTGGCTTCGAATTGCTAAAACCTATTTATTAAAAACTCTACTGTTAGAATTATTCTCTACTTTGAATTAATATATCATATATTGTAATAATTAAATATCACTTGGCTTCGAATTACTGAGAAAGTGGTTTAGGTCATAATTTACTCTAATTTTCATCGCCACATATCCTTTCTCAAGTTCTTCCCTCTGGAAAAAGACTTCGTCCAGGTATTATAGCTTGAGAAAATTCAGAGCTTTGGTGAAAAGCTTTATTTCGAAATCATCTTTGGTCACCTAGAATGTAAAATTATAATGTATTAAAGAGTAGCTATGTGAAAATCAATAACATTTACAATTTAAAATTGTATAACCGAAAATAGTTAATAATATATGTCGTACATTAAACAATATCATTAGGATAATTAAACTGTGAAAATAATAATGAAAATAAATGCATAAAACTAGCAACGGAAAGATGTTATATGTTAATCAGAGATTTGAACATGTTCAGTGTAGCACAGTTGACATAGCTCTCAAGCGATGCTTGGAAGAGTAATGGATGAGAAGGGTGCGATGCCGTCGGATAATTTAGGGAAGGCGCCAGGACATCTACACGTCGGGACCACTACCGTCAGAACATCGACACGTCAGGACATCGACAGTCACAATCGCTACCCGTCAGAGCATCGACACGTCAGTTCATCGACAGTCACAGTCGCTACCTGTCTGAACGTCGACAGTCCTTACATTAACATTTTGTCTACCTAATAAATTCTGCCAGAACCACTGACCCTCAGACTGTCACCAGTTATAACACCTACAGAAAGTTTCGTAACGAACATCGGTCACAATATCGACAGTCAATATCGACATGTCAAAACGTCAAAATTTTAAAACTTTATTTTTTTGGGGTTTAGGGGAGAACAAGGTACCTCGGTTAAGTTAGGTTACGTGTTTAATACATGCTGTGCTTTACTCCATTCCCCTGGTGTGCCAATATATAGCCGAAATTTGTTTCTAAACTATTTTATACTTATTACCATTATATGATCATATAAATTTTTTTCATAACGAAAATCCATAAGAAACAATAACCGTCTAAACGTCTATAGTCATAACATCGACACGTCATAACAACTAATAAATATTTCATAACGAAAATACAACAGAACCACTAACCACCAGAACGTCGACAGTAATAATAATGACGCAGCATAAAATATTAAAATTTTTTCGATGTTGTAACTGTCGACGTTATGTCGGGTAAAGATTGTGACTGTACATGAACTCATGTTTCGATGTTATAACTGTCGAAATTCTGACGGGTAGCGATTGTGACTGTCGATGTTCTGACGGATTTGCCTTGTCAACGAAATGACGTTTAGTGCTTGTGACGGTTAGCTGAAATGGTACCACTCCCCTTATAATACTAAATGCAAACAATTATTTACAGAGCAACATCTTATTCTGTCCATTTTTGGGATTCTATATTCAAATTTTTGTATTTTATATCATTAGCATGGATTAAACTGTAGTTATGGTAAAATCGCCATTTCCGATTTTAAATATTAATGCAAAAATTAGTGAATAATTGATAGCATATATTAAATAATAACACAAGGATGGTTAAATTTTGAAAATGATAATAGCTATAATAGACACATAGTAACAGTAAGGCATTCAATGTTAATCGGAGATTTCTTCTTGTTCAGTTGAAATAGCTCGTAATGGGTGCTTGGAGAAATCATAAACGGGGAGGGGGCGATGCCGTCGGATAATTTAAGACCAACCACAGTTTTGACTCCAAGCCTAATGCACCCACTAGATTCTATTTCGTATCGTCCATAGTATACTGATAATACTAAATGCAAACAATTACTTACAGAGACGCATCTTATTCTTTCCATTTTTGGGATTTTATTATTTTAAGGATTAACAAATAAAATGATAGGTTAAAGCGAACTTGTAGTGTAAGTGGGGGAAATTGAATTTGTCACGCCAATGCTTCTCGTGTTTTCGATTACACAATAAAAATTTATAAATATTGAAGTTATTTATATTGAAATCCGGCTTTCACTTTCGGAGCTACCAATTTTTTTAAAAATCAATTGTATGTTTACCTGTTTCTCTTCAAAACAGCCACCACTCCTCCAGTTTGCGAGTTTCACAATCTTTTAATCTAATTGACTTCTGTTTCCCGACTTTAATAGTACATCGTCAAATCCCAGTATCTGAGAATCCGTAGTAGTATCATATTAAATATCCTCAATAAGTAATAATTTACTGTTAGGATATCATAAACGTTCTCCAAAATGTAAAAACGTGCGTTATATCATATATGAATTTGGATGGGGAGGGGGGGGTAGGGTCTGTAGATATGTAATTATTAGTTTTTCTAAACAAATTAATTTATAGAATTTTTCCCTATTAGAATGCGATACTCTTTCTTGAATTTTGTAAAATTGTGGGATAGTTTCTAGAGGTTTTGGGACGGAGGGGGGTGGGGTACCATACTTTAGTCACATAATTAAAAATTTTATTTTTCTAAATAATATTATTGACCATTTTACTTTTACAAATATAATTATTAAATGTATAGTAAACTTGGTAGTGATGTATTATCCCGACCCCGCTCAGGAAGTGACGTAATTAAACAATTCTTACTTCAGAATATGTAGAAAATTCGTAGCTAACAAATTCTTCATGTAGTCTACCTATATTTTCCCCCCAAAGGCCCCTAATGTAAAAATATATAACCCACCTCTCGTACAGAAAAAAATAAAGATTAATGTGTTTTAAACAGCTCGTTGGAGCGAATTTTAATTAAGCTGTGACACCAATCAATAATGACCAAAACCCTAAAAAAAACAAAGTTTTAATAACTATAGATACATCAAGAGAATTGAGTTTACTTAGAATATTTTAAGTCAATGAACCTAGCGTGCACCCCTTTCCCCCCCAAAAAATAAATACATGTTTTCGTGTAGCTTCTGCATTCATTGCATTTATATTTTTATTCTTGTCGTGACGAAAGCCGAGAATGTCATTTTTTACAACAACAACAGCAATCTTAGAGCTAGCCTAAAGCAAAACAAATTAGCCTGTGAAACAAATTTGTAGCAAACTAACTTACCCTGGCGAAACAAATTTGTTACGAACAAAAACAAATTAGTATTGTTTTGTTAATTACTCATTTAGTGCTTTGGAATATTGTCCTGCTGGATTTAACTGGATTTGCTGAATTTAATTTGTGTTTATTTAACCTTTCTCTGTGCATAACCTTAATTGTATACAACATCAGTGTTTTGTAGCCTAGTGAGTTAGTGACTGTTTGCTTCACTATTTGTCAGGTTAACGAATGTAATAGTTTAATATTATAAAATAAAAGATTAAATAAAACTATATTGAAAAAAAATTAAAGCTCAATACATGTTTTTAAAATTTTTCCAAACATAAATGACTCAAATATTAAATTATATAAATTAATAAAACATCAATTCCCTTTTAGTAATTATAAATTAGAGACATTTTCTAAAAGTTACCTTTATATATAAATTCAAACAAATTATATTTAAGGAACGTAATGACAAAAAAAATTAACATATATATATATATAAGTAGGAAGGGCATAATATCTCGCACCCCTCACCCCTGCTGCCATCTACAATTGAGCCTAACTCAGTACGAACACCATATATGGGCATAGCCTCCCTAGGGGAAATGGATCTCCGAAAAATTGATTGCGTAAACGAAGGGGAAGTGAATTTCTGAGGAATTGATTTGTTGGTGTTAGTCCAGGAGAATTGTCTCCGGGCGAAGTTTATTAATGTCTGATGGATGATGTCAAGGTCGATTGATTTGTTGGTGTTCATCCAGGAGAATTGTCTCCGGGTGAGGTTTATTAATGTCTGACGGATGATGTCAGGGTCGATTGATTTGTTGGTGTTCATCCAGGAGAATTGTCACCGGGCGAATGTTTTGATCTTAGAGATGAAAAGATTAACGCGGGAAAGGGTTTCATAGGAATTTCAAATGTGACAGCGCAGGGATGCCAAAACAAAAGGAACACGCAGAAATTACGTTTAGGGATTATTTGGGCGAAACTATTTTGAGACATTTTAGAAAATGATTTGAGCGAAACCGTTTGTGGCATTTTAGAAGATGATTTTAGAAGATGTTTTAGAAGAGGATTTGAGGGTGAAACTCTGTGGTCGTTATAATACACAAGTTCTATTTGAACAGTATTGTGAGGTCCCCTACCCCAACAACCCCCCTACCCCAACCCCAAAGGGCTCCGACCCCCCTACCCCAACCCCAAAGGGCCCCCCTACCCCAACCCCAAAGGGCCCCCCGCACCCCCAAAGCCCAAACGAGGCCCTCCCTTCCTTCTTCCCTTTTTGAATTTTTTAAGTTTTTTCGGAATGAATTTTTTAGATTTAGAAATTATCCAACATTTTCCCAGTTTTTTCTTTAACCAATTGGCATAGAGTTTTAGCCTAGAGTCTTAGCTTAGTTTTATTTAGAGTTCTAGTTTACTTTAATTTGAGTTAAGAGTTTAGAGTTTTAGCTTAGAGTCTTAGCTTAGAGTTTTTGTTATAGTTCTAGTTTAGTTAAGAGTTTTAGTTTAGAGTTGAGAGTTTTTAGCTTAGAGTCTTAGCTTAGAGTTTTTGTTAGAGTTGTAGTTTAGTTAAGTTTTAGTTAAGAGTTTAGAGTTTTAGCCTAGAATCTTAGCTTAGAGTCTTAGGTTAGAGTTTTTGTTGAAGTTGTAGTTTAGTTTAGTTTTAGTTAAGAATTTTAGCTTAGAGTTTTAGTTAGAGTTGAAGTTTTGTTTAGTAATAGTTAAGAGTATAGAGTTTTAGCTTAGAGACTTAACTTAGAGTTTTAGTTAAAGTTGTAGTTTTAGTTAAGTTTTAGTTAAGAGTTTAAAGTTTTAGCCTAGAGTCTTAGCTTAGATTTTTTTTGAACTTCTAGTTTAGTTTAGTTTTTGTTAAGAGTTTTAAGTTTTACCATAGAGTCTTATCTTAGAGTTTTTGTTGGAGTTCTAGTTTACTTTAGTTTTAGTTAAGAGTTTTACCATAGAGTCTTAGCTTAGAGTTTTTGTTGAAGTTCTAGTTTAGTTTTAGTTTTAGTTAAGAGTTTAGAATTTTTAGCATAGAGTCTTAGCTTAGAGTTTTAGTTAGGGTTGAAGTTTAGTTTAGTTATAGTTAAGAGTTTAGAGTTTTACCTTAGAGTATTAGCTTAGAGTTTTAGTTAGAGTTTTAGTTTAGTTTAGTTTTAGTTAAGAGTCTAGAGTCTTAGCTTAGAGTCTTAGCTTAGAGTTTTTGTTGAAGTTCTATTTTAGTTTAGTTTTAGTTAAGAGTTTAGAGTTTTAGCTTAGAGTCATAGCTTAGAGTCTTAGTTAAAGTTCTAGTTTAGTTTAGTTATAATTATGAGTTTAGAGTTTTAGCTTAGAGTCTTAGCTTAGAGTTTTAGTTAGAGTTGAAGTTTAGTTTAGTACTAGTTAAGAGTTTAGAGTTTTAGCTTAGAGTCTTAGCTTAGACTTTTAGTTAGGGTTGAAGTTTAGTTTAGTAATAGTTAAGAATTTAGAGTTTTAGCTTAGAGTCATAGCTTAGAGTTTTTGTTAGAGTTCTAGTCTATTTAAGTTATAATTTAGAGTTTAGAGTTTTAGCTTAGAGTTTTTGTTAGAGTTCTAGTTTAGTTTAGTTATAGTTAAGAGTTTAGAGTTTTAGCTTAGAGTCTTAGCTTAGAGTTTTATTTAGAGTTTTATTTTATTTTAGTTTTTGTTAATATTTTAGAGTTTTAGCTCTGTGTCTTAGATTATATTTTTTGTTAGAGTTCTAGTTTTTTTTAGTTATAGTTAATAGTTTAGATTTTTATCTTATAGTCTTAGCTTAGAGTTTTTGTTAGAGTTCTAGTTTAGTTTAGTTTTATTTAATAGTTTAGATTTTTACCTTACAGTCTTAGCTTAGAGTTTTTGTTAGAGTTGAAGTTTAGTTTAGTTATACTTAAGAATTTAGAGCTTTAGCTTAGAGTCATAGCTTAGAGTTTTAGTTTTAGCTTAGAGTCTTAGCTTAGAGTTTTTGTTAGAGTTCTAGTTTAGTTTAGTTTTGGTTAAGAGTTTAGAGTTTAAGCCTAGAGTCTTAGCTTAGAGTTTTTGTTAGAGTTCTAGTTTAGTTTAGTTTTAGTTAAGAGTTTAGTGTTTTAGCATAGAGTCTTAGCTTAGAGTTTTTGTTAGAGTTCTACTTTAGTTTAAATTTAGTTAATATTTTAGAATTTTAGCTTAGAGTTTTTGTTAGAGTTCTAGTTTAGTTTAGTTATAGTTAAGAGTTTGGAGTTTTACCTTAGAGACATAACTTAGAGTTTTAGTTTTGTTTAGTTTTAGTTAAGAGTTTTGGAGTGTTAGCTTAGAGTCTCAGCTTAGAGTTTTTGTTAGAGTTCTAGTTTGGTTTAGTTATAGTTAAGAGTTTAGAGTTTTAGCTTAGAGTCATAGCTTAGAGTTTTTGTTAGAGTTCTAGTTTAGTTTAGTTATAGTTAAGAGTATAGAGTTTTACCTTAGAGTCTCAGCATAGAGTTTAGTTAGAGTTCTAGTTTAGTTATAGTTATAGTTATAGTTAAGAGTTTAGAGTTATAGCTTAGACTCATAGCTTAGAGTTTTAGTTTGAGTTGAAGTTTAGTTTAGTTTAGTTTTACTTTATAGTTTTAGCTTAGAGTCTTAGCTTAGAGTTTCGGTTACAGTTCTAGTTTAGTTTAATTTTAGTTAAGAGTTTGGTGTTTTACCTTAGAGTCTTAGCTTAGAGTTTTAGTTAGAGTTGAAGTTTACTATAGTTTTAGTTAAGAGTTTAGAGTTTTAGCATAGAGTCTTATCTTAGAGTTTTTGTTAGAGTTCTAGTTTAGCTTAGTTTTAGTTAAGAGTTTGGATTTTTTAGCTTAGAGTCTTAGCTTAGTGTTTTTGTTGAAGTTCTAGTTTAGTTTTAGTTAAGATTTTAGAGTTTTAGCTTAGAGTTTTAGTTAGAGTTGAAGTTTAGTTTAGTAATAGTTAAGAGTTTAGCTTAGAGTCTTAGCTTATAGTTTTTGTTAGAGTTCTAGTTTAGTTTTAGTTAAGAGTTTAGAGTTTTACCATAGAGTCTTAGCTTAGAGTTTTTGTTAGAGTTGAAGTTTAGTTATAGTTAAGAATTTAGAGTTTTAGCTTAGAGTCATAGCTTAGAGTTTTACTTAAAGTTGTAGTTTGGTTAAGTTTTGGTTAAGAGTTTAAACTCTTAAACTCTCTAAAATCTTAACTAAAAATTAACCAAACTACAACTTTAACTAAACTAAACTTCAACTCTAACTAAAACTCTAAGCTAAAACTCTAAACTCTTTACTAAAACCAAACTAAACTAGAACTTCAACAAAAACTCTAAGCTAAGACTCTAGGCTAAAACTCTTAACTCTTAACTAAAACTTAACCAAACTACAACTTTAACTAAACTAAACTTCAACTCTAACTATAACTCTAAGCTAAAACTCTAAACTCTTAATTAAATCTAAACTAAACTAGAACTTCAACAACAACTCTAAGCTAAGACTCTATGCTAAAAACTCTAAACTATTAACAAAAACTAAACTAAACTTCAACTCTATTTAAAACTCAAAGCTAAAACTCAAAACTCTTAACTATAGCTAAACTAAACTTCAACTCTAACTAAAACTCTAAGCTAAGAATATAAGGTAAAACTCCAAACTCTTAAATAAAAATAAAATTAACTAAAACTCTACCAAAAACTCTAAGCTAAGACTCTAAGCTAAAAACTCTAAACTCTTAACTAAAACTAAACTAAACTAGAACTCTAACAAAAACTCTAAGCTATGACTCTAAGCTAAAACTCTAAACTCTTACCTAAAACTTAACCAAACTACAACTTTAAGTAAAACTAAGCTAGAATCTTAGCTTAGAGTCTTACCTTAGAGTTTTTGTTGAAGTTCTAGTTTAGTTTAGTTTTAGTTAAGAGTTTAGAGTTTTATCTTAGAGTCTTAGGGTAGAGTTTTTGTTAAAGTTCTAGTTTAGTTTAGTTAAGAGTTTAGAGTTCTACCTTAGAGTCTTAGCTTAGAGTTTTACTTAGAGTTGAAGTTTAGTTTAGTTATAGTTAAGGGTTTAGAGTTTTAGCTTGGAGTCTTAGCTTAGAGTTTTAGTTAGAGTTCTAGCTTAATTTAGTTATAGTTAAGAGTTTAGAGTTTTACCTTAGAGTCTTATCTTAGAGTTTTAGTTAGAGTTCTAGTTTAGTACAGTTTTAGTTAAGAGTTTAGTGTTTTATCTTGGAATCTTACCTTAGAGTTTTAGTTAGAGTTCTAGTTTAGTTTAGTTTTAGTTAAGAGTTTAGAGTTTTACCTTAAAGTCTTAGCTTAGAGTTTTAGTTAAAGTTCTAGTTTAGTTTTAGTTAAGAGTTTTGAGTTTTACCTTAAAGTCTTAGCTTAGAGTTTTAGTTAGGGTTGAAGTTTCGTTTAGTTTAGTTATAGTTAAGATTTTATAGTTTTAGCTTAGAGTTTTAGTTAGAGTTATTGTTTAGTTTAGTTTTAGTTAAGAGTTTTAGCTTACAGTTTTTGTTAGAGTTCTAGTTTAGTTTAGTTTTAGTTAAGAGTTTACAGTTTTAGCTTAGAGCTTTAGTTAGAGTTTTAGTTTAGTTTAGTTTTAGTTAAGAGTTTAGAGTTTTTTTTGCTTAGAGTCTTAGCATAGAGTTTTAGTTAGAGTTCTAGTTTAGTTTAGTTATAGTTATGAGTTTAGATTTTTAGCTTAGAGTCTTAGCTTAGAGTTTTTGTTAGAGTTGAAGTTTAGTTTAGTACTAGTTAAGAGTTTAGAGTTTTACCTTACAGTCTTAGCTTAGAGATTTAGTTAGGGTTGAAGTTTTGTTTAGTTTTAGTTAAGAATTTAGAGTTTTAGCTTAGAGTCATAGCTTAGAGTTTTAGTTAGAGTTCTAGTTTATTTTAGTTTTATTTATGAGTTTAGTGTTTTACCTTTGAGTCTTAGCTTAGATTTTTAGTTAGAGTTCTAGTTTAGTTTAGTTATAGTTAAGAGTTTAGAGTTTTAGCATGGAGTCATAGCTTAGAGTTTTTTAGCTTAGAGTCTTAGCTTAGAGTTTTAGTTACAGTTCTAGTTTAGTTTAGTTATAGTTAAGAGTTTAGAGTTTTAGCTTAGAGTCTTAGCTTTAGAGTTTTTGTTAGAGTTTTAGTTTAGTTTAGTTTTAGTTAAGAGTTTGGTGTTTTAGCTTAGAGTCTTAGATTAGAGTTTTAGTTATAGTTCTAGTTTAGTTTAGTTTTAGTTAAGAGTTTAGAGTTTTAGCCTAGAGTCTTAGCTTAGAGTTTTAGTTGGAGTTGAAGTTTACTTTAGTTATAGTTAAGAGTTTAGAGTTTTAGCTTAGAGTCTTAGCTTAGAGTTTTTGCTAGAGTTCTAGTTTCGTTTAGTTTTAGTTAAGAGTTTAGAGTTTTACCTCACATTCTTAGCTTAGATTTTTTGTTAGAGTTGAAGTTTAGTTTAGTTATAGTTAAGAATTTAGAGTTTTAGCTTATAGTCATAGCTAAGAGTTTAGTTTTAGTTTAGAGTCTTAGCTTAGAGTTTTTGTTAGACTTCTAGTGTAGTTTAGTTTTAGTTAAGAGTTTAAAGTTTTAGCTTAGAGTCTTAGCTTAGTGTTTTAGTTATAGTTCTATTTTAGTTTTAGTTAAGAGTTTGGAGTTTTAGCCTAGAGTCTTAGCTTAGAGTTTTAGTTAGAGTTCTAGTTTAGTTTAGTTTTAGTTAAGAGTTTAGAGTTTCAGCTTAGAGTTTTTGTTATAGTTCTAGTTTAGTTTTGTTTTATTTAAGAGTTTAGATTTTTAGCATATAGTATTAGCTTAGAGTTCTTGTTTGTGTTGTTGTTTATTTTAGTTTTAGTTAAGAATTTAGAGTTTTAGCTTAGAGTATTAGCTTAGAGTTTTTGTTATAGTTCTAGTTTAGTTTAGTTAGAGTTAAGACATTGGAGTTTTACCTTAGAGACTTAGCTTGGAGTTTTAGCTTAGTTTAGTTTTAGTTAAGAGTTTTGGAGTTTTAGCTTAGAGTCTTAGCTTAGAGTTTTTGTTAGAGTTCTAGTCTGGTTTAGTTATAGTTTAGAGTTTTAGCCTAGGGTCATAGCTTAGAGTTTTTGTTAGAGTTCTAGTTTAGTTTAGTTATAGTTAAGAGTTTAGAGTTTTACCTTAGAGTCTCAGCATAGATTTTAGTTAGAGTTCTAGTTTAGTTTAGTTTAGTTATAGTTAAGAGTTTGGAGTTATAGCTTAGAGTCATATCTTAGAGTTTTAGTTAGAGTTGAAGTTTAGTTTAGTTTAGTTTTACTTTATAGTTTTAGCTTAGAGTCTTATCTTAGAGTTTAAGAGAGTGTTCTAGTTTAGTTTAATTTTATTTTAAAGTTTAGATTCTTACCTTAGAGGCATATGTTATAGTTTTAGTTAGTTTGCTAGCTTTTCGTATCTTTGGTCACGAGTTTAGAGTTTTTAGGCTAGAGTATTTTTTTGGTGTTTTTGTTGAATTTCTTTTTTAGTTTTAATTATTGGTTGTTTTTTCTGGCCTAGGCAAATAGCCGATAGTTTAAGTTAGAGTTAAAGTTTAGTTTATTAATAGTTAAGAGTTTAGAGTTTTAGCTTAGAGACTTAGCTTAGAGTTTTTTTAGAGTTCTAGTTTAGTTTTAGTTAAGAGTTTATCGTTTTACCATATAGTCTTAGCTTAGAGTAATAGTTAAAGTTGAAGTTTAGTTTAGTTATAGTTAAGAATTTAGAGTTTTAGCTTAGAGTCATAGCTTAGAGTCATAGCTTAGAGTTTTTGTTAGAGTTCTAGTTTAGTTTAGTTATAGTTAAGAGATTAGAGTTTTTGGCTTAAAGTCATAGCTTAGAGTTTTTTTTAGAGTTCTAGTTTAGTTTAGTTTTAGTTAAGAGTTTAGAGTTTTACCTTATAGTCTTAGCTTAGAGTTTAAATAGAGTTGAAGTTTAGTTTAGCTATAGTTAAGAGTTTTGAGTTTTAGCTTTGAGTCTTAGATTAGAGTTTTAAATAGAGTTGAAGTTTAGTTTAGTTATAGTTAAGAGTTTAGAGTTTTAGCTTAGAGTCATAGCTTAGAGTTTTTTGTTAGAGTTCTAGTTTAGTTAAGAGTTTTAGTTTAGAGTTTAGAGTTTTAGTTTAGAGTCTTAGATTTTTAGTTATAGTTTTAGTTAAAGTTGTAGTTTAGTTAAGTTTTAGTTAAGAGTTTAGAGTTTTAGCCTAGAGTCTTAGCTTAGAGTCTTAGTTTAGAGTTTTTTTTGAAGTTCTAGTTTAATTTAGTTTTAGTTTAGAGTTCTACCTTTGAGTCTTAGCTTATAATTTTACTAAGAGTTGAAGTTTAGTTTAGTTATAGTTAAAGTTTTAGACTTTTAGCTTGGAGTCTTAGCTTAGAGTTTTAGTTAGAGTTCTAGTTTAATTTAGTTTTAGCTAAGAGGTTAGAGTTTTACCTTAGAGTGTTAGCTTAGAGTTTTAGTTAGAGTTCTAGTTTAGTACAGTTTTAGTTAAGAGTTTAGAGTTTGATCTTGGAGTCTTAGCTTAGAGTTTTTGTTAGAGTTCTACTTTAGTTTAGTTTTAGTTAAGAGTTTAGAGTTTTTAGCTTAGAGTCTTAGCTTTGAGTTATTGTTGAAGTTCTAGTTTAGTTTAGTTTTAGTTAAGAGTCTTAGCTTAGAGTTTTAGTTAGAGTTGAAGTTTAGTTTAGTAATAGTTAAGAGTTTAGAGTTTTAGCTTAGAGTCTTAGCTTAGAGTTTTTGTTAGAGTTCTAGTTTAGTTTAGTTTTAGTTATGAGTTTAGAGTTTTAACATAAAGTCTTAGCTTAGAATTTTAGTTCTAGTTTAGTTTAGTTGTAGTTAAGAATTTAGAGTTTTAGCTTAGAGTCATAGCTTAGAGTTTTACTTAAAGTTGTAGTTTGGTTAAGTTTTAGTTAAGAGTTTAGAGTTTTAGCTTAGAGTCATAGCTTAGAGTTTTAGTTATAGTTCTAGTTTAGTTTAGCTATAGTTTAGATTTTAGAGTCTTTAGCTTATAGTCTTAGCTTAGAGTTTTTTTTAGAGTTCTAGTTTAGTTTAGTTTTAGTTAAGAGTTTAGAGTTTTACCTTAGAGTCTTAGCTTAGTTTATTTTTAGTTAAGAGCTTAGAGTTTTAGCTTTGAGTATTAGCTTAGAGTTTTAGTTAGAGTTGAAGTTTCGTTTAGTTTAGTTTTAGTTAAGATTTTGGAGTTTTACCTTAGAGTCTTGGCTTAGAGTTTTGTTGAAGTTCTAGTTTAGTTTAGTTTTAGTTAAAAGTTTAGAGTTTTATCTTAGAATCTTAGAGTATAGTTTTTGCTGAGGTTCTATTTTAGTTTAGTTATGTGTTTATATTTTTACCTTAGAGACTTAGCTTAGAGTTTTACTTAGAGTTGAAGTTTAGTTTAGTTATAGTTAAGGGTTTAGAGTTTTAGCTTTGAGTCTTAGCTTAGAGTTTTAGTTAGAGTTCTAGTTTAGTTTAGTTTTAGTTAAGAGTTTAGATTTTTACCTAAAAATATTAGCTTAGAGTTTTATTTAGATTTTAAGTTTATTTTATTTATAGTTAAGAAATTATATCTTTAGCTTAGAGTCATATCTTAGAGTTTTAGTTTTAGCTTAGAGTCTTAGCTTAGAGTTTTAGTTAGAGTTCTAGTTTAGTTTAGTTTTGGTTAAGAGTTTTAGCCTAGAGTCTTAGCTTAGAGTTTTTGTTAGAGTTCTAGTTTAGTTTAGTTTTAGTTAAGAGTTTAGTGTTTTAGCATAGAGTCTTAGCTTAGAGTTTTAGTTAGAGTTCTAGTCTAGGTTAGTTTTAGTTAAGAGTTTAGAGTCTTATCTTTGAGTTTTTGTTAGAGTTATAGTTTAGTTTAGTTTTAGTTATGAATTTGGTGTTCTTGATTAGACTCATAGATTAGAGCTGGAGTTAAAGTTGTGGTTTAGTTTAGTTTAATTTAAGAGTTTAGAGTTTTAGTCTATATAATTAAACTATAGTTTTTGTTATAGTTCTAGTTTAGTTACAGTTAAGACATTGGAGTTTTACCTTAGAGACTTAGCTTGGATTTTTAGCTTAGTTTAGTTTTAGTTAAGAGTTTTGGAGTTTTAGCTTAGAGTCTTAGCTTAGAGTTTTTGTTAGAGTTCTAGTCTGGTTTAGTTATAGTTTAGAGTTTTAGCCTAGAGTCATAGCTTAGAGTTTTTGTTAGAGTTCTAGTTTAGTTTAGTTATAGTTAAGAGTTTAGAGTTTTACCTTAGAGTCTCAGCATAGATTTTAGTTAGAGTTCTAGTTTAGTTTAGTTATAGTTATAGTTAAGAGTTTATAGTTTTAGCTTAGACTCATAGCTTAGAGTTTTAGTTAGAGTTGAAGTTTAGTTTAGTTTAGTTTTACTTTATAGTTTTAGCTTAGAGTCTTAGCTTAGAGTTTCAGATAGAGTTCTAGTTTAGTTTAATTTTAGTTTAGAGTTTGGTTTTTTACCATAGAGTCATAGCTTAGAGTTTTAGTTAGATTTCTAGTTTAGTTTAGTTTTAGTTAAGAGTTTAGAGTTTTTAGCTTAGAGTCTTAGCTTAGAGTTTTTGTCAAAGTTCTAGTTTACTTTAGTAATAGTTAATAGTTTAGAGTTTTAGCTTAAAGTCTTAGCTTAGAGTTTTAGTTAGAGTTGAAGTTTAGTTTAGTAGTTTGGTGTTTTAGCTTAGAGTCCTAGCTTAGAGTTTTTGTTAGAGTTCTAGTTTAGTTTTAGTTAAGAGTTTAGAGTTTTACAATAAAGTCTTAGCTTAGAGTTATAGTTGGAGTTGAAGTTTAGTTTAGTTATAGTTAAGAATTTAGAGTTTTAGCTTAGAGTCATAGCTTAGAGTCATTGCTTAGAGTTTTTGTTAGAGTTCTAGTTTAGTTTAGTTATAGTTAAGAGTTTAGAGTTTTTGGCTTAGAGTCTTATCTTAGAGTTTTTGTTAGAGTTCTAGTTTAGTTTAGTTTTAGTTAAGAGTTTAGAGTTTTACCTTAAAGTCTTAGCTTAGAGTTTAAATAGAGTTGAAGTTTAGTTTAGCTATAGTTAAGAGTTTTGAGTTTTAGCTTTGAGTCTTAGATTAGAGTTTTAAATAGAGTTGAAGTTTAGTTTAGTTATAGTTAAGAGTTTAGAGTTTTAGCTTAGAGTCATAGCTTAGAGTTTTTTGTTAGAGTTCTAGTTTAGTTAAGAGTTTTAGTTTAGAGTTTAGAGTTTTAGTTTAGAGTCTTAGATTTTTAGTTAGAGTTTTACTTAAAGTTGTATTTTAGTTAAGTTTTAGTTAAGAGTTTAGAGTTTTAGCCTAGAGTCTTAGCTTAGAGTCTTAGTTTAGAGTTTTTTTTTAAGGTCTAGTTTAGTTTAGTTTTAGTTTAGAGTTTTACCTTAGAGTCTTAGCTTATAATTTTACTAAGAGTTGAAGTTTAGTTTAGTTATAGTTAAAGTTTTAGACTTTTAGCTTGGAGTCTTAGCTTAGAGTTTTAGTTAGAGTTCTAGTTTAATTTAGTTTTAGCTAAGAGGTTAGAGTTTTACCTTAGAGTGTTAGCTTAGAGTTTTAGTTAGAGTTCTAGTTTAGTACAGTTTTAGTTAAGAGTTTAGAGTTTGATCTTGGAGTCTTAGCTTAGAGTTTTTGTTAGAGTTCTAGTTTAGTTTAGTTTTAGTTAAGAGTTTAGAGTTTTAAGCTTAGAGTCTTAGCTTTGAGTTATTGTTGAAGTTCTAGTTTAGTTTAGTTTTAGTTAAGAGTTTAGAGTTTTAGCTTAGAGTCTTAGCTTAGAGTTTTAGTTAGAGTTGAAGTTTATTTTATTTATAGTTAAGAATTTCGAGTTTCAGCTTAGTGTCTTAGCTTGGAGTTTTTGTTAGAGTTGTAGTCTAGTTTAGTTTTAGTTAAGAGTTTAGAGTTTTACCTTAGAGTCTTAGCTTAGAGTTTTAGTTCAAGTTTAGTTTAGTTGTAGTTAATTATTTAGAGTTTTTGCTTAGAGTCTTAAATAAAATTTTTACATAGAGTTTTAGTTTGGTTAAGTTTTAGTTAAGCGTTCAGAGTTTTAGTTTAGAGACTTATCTTAGAGTTTTTGTTAGAGTTCTCGATTACTTTAGTTTTAGTTAAGAGTTTAGATTTGTTATCTTAGAGTCATAGCTTAGGGTTTTTTTTAGAGTTCTAGTTTAGTTTAGTTTTAGTTAAGAGTTTAGAGATTTACCTTAGAGTCTTAGCATAGTTTATTTTTAGTTAAGAGCTTAGAGTTTTAGCTTTGAGTCTTAGGTTAGAGTTTTATTTAGAGTTGAAGTTTAGTTTAGTTTAGTTTTAGTTAAGAGTTTAGAGTTTTATCTTAGAGTCTTAGCTTAGAGTTTTTGTTGAAGTTCTAGTTTAGTTTAGTTTTAGTTAAAAGTTTAGAGTTTTATCTTAGAGTTTTAGCGTAGAGATTTTGTTGAAGTTCTATTTTAGTTTAGTTAAGAGTTAAGAGTTCTACCTTAGAATCTTAGCTTTGAGTTTTTGTTAGAGTTTAAGTTTAGTGTAGCTATAGTTAATTGTTTAGTGTTTTAGCTTGGAGTCTTGTCTTAGAGTTTAAGTTTGAGCTCAAGTTCAGATTAGTTTCAGTTAAGAGTTTAGTGTTCTAACTTACAGTCTTAATGTAGAGTTATATTTAGAGTTCTAGTTTATTACAGTCTTAGTTAAGAGTTTAGAGTTTTATCTTGGAGTCTTAGCTTAGAGTTTTAGTTAGAGTTCTAGTTTAGTTTTGTTTTAGTTAAAAGTTTAGAGCTTTACCTTAAAGTCTTAGCTTTGAGTTTTAGTTAGAGTTTTAATTTAGTTTTAGTTAAGAGTTTTAAGTTTTGTATTAAAGTCCTAGCTTAGAGTTTTATTTAGGGTTGAAGTTTAGTTTAGTTTAGTTATAGTTAATATTTTATAGTTTTAGCTTAGAATCTTAGCTTAGAGTTTTAGTTAGAGTTTGTGTTTATTTTAGTTTTTAGTTAAGAGTTTTAGCTTAGAAGTTTAGCCTAGAATCTTAGCTTAGAGATTTAGTTAGAGTTGAAGTTTAGTCTAAACTAGCATAACCACAAAATTCCACAATATTACATAGAAATACCAAAACCATAGGTTAGATTAGGTTAGGTTAGGTTAGAGGTTAGGTTTCTCCACGTTTAAGTTAGGTTAGATTCCGTTAGCTTATCATGAGCGCTCATGATAAGCTATTTCATACATTGTTATTTTTATACATGATTTCGTTATATCATACATTTGGTTCTTGCAGTATTGTACGTGCCACAATTTTTGATCAATATTTACAAAATCATATTATTGAGTTAGGAATAAAGTGAATACACCATTCGATGCCTTTTTTATTCTGATTACGAACATAACAATCTTTTCTATCGGAACTGAATTTTAGCCCCCCCCCTCCTATGTATGCCAATTCAGGGTATATATTTCTAAGTTAGGGGGGGGGGGGGTGCAGTTTAAAATTAACTCCCATTTACATCAGAAATAAAATTTGCCCCCCCCCCCCTTAATGTAGAAATATATACCCTGAATCGGCATATATAGGGGGGGGGGCTAAAATTCATTCCCGATAGAGATGATTGTTATATTCGTAATCAGCATAAAAAAAAGGCATCTAATTGTGTATTCACTTTATTTGAAACTCAATAATATGATTTGGTTAATATTGACCCAATTTTTTCCTTGAATAACAAAACAAACAGAAAATATGAACAATACAAAAACAGTTCAGAAACTAGTTTTATTTTAGATAATTATTTTCTGTATTTACTACAATTTCCTATTGACATCAGAAAAATTGTGAATATTTGATTTTATTTTTGGGACGGTGGACGGGGGTTGGCCAGTTAAAGATTTACAACATTAAGATTATAAAGGAAAAGATAAAAAAAAATTATATTATAAAAAACTTAAAGCTAAATAGGTAGTTATGTATTAAACCAAACACAGTCGAGAAGTTTACTTACTTGAATCTGCGAAAAACAGGTTAACCTTTCTGGATTCGGGGCAATTAACTTGGCTCAGTGACATGAAGTACGATATAGGTATATTTTAATTAAATACTGAATATATGAGTTAATATTTTGGTTAGTTTTTTTTTTGTTGTTTCCATAATTTTGTTGCTAAAATATAATAATTTCATCATATTTTAGTATATTGCTTTACGATTAACCTAATTTAACTTCTTGAATGTGTTTGGTATAATAATTATGAGCCACTCAATAGATTGAAAATTCATTACCATTGCATTTACGCTAGCCATTTTTTTTCTGATTTTTCACTAAGAGCACTATCTGTAACTATGAAGGTCTATTCTTTAAATGACTTCAATTCTGATATGTCTGAGGGCAAAAATCTTTTCTTCCATTCAATCATTCATTTCAGTCATTTGAAAATTGCTCAACTTATGACTTTCATAAAAATAGATTCGACTTCTTTGGCTGTTCTGTTACTATGTCTTAAAAAATTAGCTCAGCAATTATCGCGAATTTTAGTTACGTGGTACAGTTTTTCCATGGAGAAATTTCCCGTGGGGGAAAGGAATTTTCCATGGAGATGGACATGGATTTTCCAACTTTATTTAAAAACGATCAGCAATTAAATATAAAACCACTTTTTTAACTTAAAGTAAGGAGTAACATTAAAACTTAATAAGAACAGAAAATATCAATCAAACAGTTTGTCGTAACGAACTGTAAGTAAGGAGCGATCCGGCTCAATAGTAACGAAAAGTCTAAAAAACTTTAAACTTTCAATCAAGGATTTCATATTTTCCATTCAATTGTGTATTATTTATTATAACGGACTAAAAAAAAATATTGTAAAGTACTGAGCACGCCTTTAGGCTTGTTGGTTTTTGTTTTATTTTGTTTCGCTCTTAAAATAAAAATTTATTTCTGTAAAAAAAGAAGGGAAATTAAATTGTTAATCAGAAGAGTATAATAAAAATATTTTGTAGAAAGGGGTATATTTTCAATTCATGCACCAAAAGTAATCGCTTTTCTTCTTTTTGGTATCTAGAGTTTATAAAAGTAAATTAGATTTACATAGAAATCAGCAATTTGAACTTTAGCGTAAAGAGCGAGGTACTGACTAGGGGGCAAATCCCCTGATATATGTCAAAAATTTACGAATATAGAAGTTTGTTACGTAAGTTAATTCGTGAGTTAGGTCAGATCAAAATTCCGAGAAAGCCATTTAGCCAAACAAAAGGAAATTCTGTTCGCCTGAGAAATTTTGCCTTATCAAACAGTTCGTGGTAACGAACTGTAAGTAAGGAGCGACCCGGCTCAATGGTAACCGAAACTCCAGAAAACGGAATTTTGATACCAAAAGATGCATCAAAAGAATAAGATTTTAATTTTGATTTCAAATATAAAAGTTTCATCAAGTTTAATTTTACCTATCAAAAGTTACACGCCTGGGAAAATTTGGCTGATTTTCGAAAAAAAAGGGGAAATACCCCCTAAAAGTTATAGAACCTTAATAAAAATCACACCATCATATTCAGAGTATCAGAGAAACCTACTGTAGAGGTTTCAAGCTCCTATCTACCAAAATGTGGAATTTTGCATTTTTTGCCAGAAGAAAGATCACGGATGCGTGTTTATTTTTTTTTTCTTTTTCCCAGGGGTGATCGTATCGACCCAGTAGTCCTAGAATATTTTGGGAGGGCTTATTGGAACGGAAATTAAAAGTTCTAGTGCCCTTTTTAAGTAACCAAAAAAAATGGAGGGCAACTAGGCCCCCTACCACGCCCATTTTTTCCCAAAGCATTCTAATCAAAATCTTGAGATAGCCATTTTGTTCAGCACAGTTAAAAATATTATAATTATGTCTTTTAGGATGACTTAATCCATCAAAGCCCCCAGGAGGAGGGCTGAAATTTATGAACTTTACCCGATGTTAACGTATAGTATTGGTTATTGGGAAGTATACAGACTTTTTCAGGGGGAATTTTTTCTGGTAGTGGGGGGTGGGGTGCCCTTTTTAAGTGACCAAAATAAATGCAGGGCAACTAGGCCCCCTCCCACGCTTATTTTTTTCCCAAAGTCACCCGATCAAAATTTTGAGATAACCATTTTGTTCAATATGGTCGGAAATATTATAAATATGTCTTTTAGGATGACTTAATCCCACGAAGTCCCCAGGGGGAGGGCTAAAAGTTATGAGCTTTACCCAATGTTAACATAAAATATTGGTTATTGGGAAGTATACAGAAGCAACATTAGAACTTAAAACGAACAGAAATTATAACGTATGTAAGGGGGTTCTCCCCCAAGTCAATACCTCGCTCTTTACGTTACAGTTTTTTTTAGTGCTTTCAAAAGAGCTATCTATTCTAATTAAACGGCGTTTATTATTCAGGGGTTTGTTAATCAAAATTTTTTTTTAACTCTTAACGTGAAGCGCGTTGTATTGACTACGGGTAGAACCCCCTCATATACGTAATAACATATACGTAATAAAAAAAAAAAAAAAAAACAAGCGATACGGCTCAATAGTAATCGAAACTTTTAAAAACGGAATTTAATGTCAATAAATGTATCAAAAGAATGTGTTTATAATGCTGATTCTAAATATATAAATTTTATTAAGTTTAGTATTACTCATCAAAGGCTACGAGCCTGAGAAAATTTAGTCGATCTTTTAAAGAGGGGGAAACAACCCCTGCAAGTGAAACAATTTTAATGAAAATAACACTGTCAGATTCAGCGCATCAGAAAGCCCTATTACATAGGTTTCAAGCTCATATCTGCAAAAATCTGAAATTTTGTATTTTTGGCCAGAAGAAAAATATACGAATATAGAAGTTAGTTACGTAAGTTAATTTGTAAATTACGTCATAACCAAATTTAGAGACATCCATTTAGCAAAAGAAACGTAATATTTTTATGCAAATTTTGTTTACCTATTCAATGACGGTGAGCCAAAATAAAAGCTGGATTAACTAGAAAACGATCAGAAATTAAATAAAAAAAAACAAGTTTTTTAAACTGAAAGTAAGGAGCGACATTAAAACTTAAAACGAACAGAAATTATTCAGTATATAAAAGGAGCTGTCCCCTCCTCAACGCCGCGCTCTTTACGCTAAAGTTTTTTATTTTTAAAATAAAATAAAATTGTGAGACAGAGTCAAACTTTAGCGTAAAGAGCAAGGCGTTAAGGAGGGGACAGCCCCTTTCATATACGGAATAATTTCTGTTCGTCTTAAGTTTAAATGTCCCTCCTTACTTTCAGTTTAAAAAACTTGTTTTTTTTATTTAATAAACAAATAAAAACACATCCGTGGTTTTTTTTTATGGCAAAAAAAAAAAAACAAACAAAATTTCACATTTTGCAGATAGGAGCTTGAAACCTTTACAGTAAGATTCTGTGATACGCTGAATCTGATGACTTGATTTTCATTAAAATTATATGACTTTTAGGGGGTGTTTCCTCATATTTTCGAAAATAAGACAAATATTCTTAGGCTCATAACTTTTTATGGGTGAGACTAAACTTGATGAAACTTATATATTTGAAATTAGTATAAAAATCCGATTCCTTACTTACATCGCATTGTCACGAACTGTTTAATTAAATAAGAAAACAAGTGATTTTCAACTGAAAGTAGGGATTAACATTAAAACTTAAAACGAAAAGACATTATTACGTATATGAGGGGGTTCAACCCCAAGCCAATACCTCGTTCTTTACGCTAAAGTTCAAATTTGGCTCAAATTATTTAAGAATGACCATTGAATCACAAAGGCCATTTAATTAGAATAAATAGCTCTTTTGAATGTACTAAACAAACTTTAGCGTAAAGAACCAGGTATTGACTTACGGGCGATACCCTTATATACGCAATAATTTCTGTTTGTCTTAAGTTTTAATGTTGCTCTTTACTTTCAGTTGAAAAAACTTGTTCTTTTGCTTAATTTCTGATCGCTTTTTAAATAATACTGGGAAATCTGGTGCCCCCTTCATAGAAATTTCCCTTCCCCCATGAAAACTTCCTCCATGGAAATAACCTCCCGCTTAACCCCCTCTCTGAACCCCCCCCCCCCCCCAGAAAAAATTCCCCTGAAAGCGTCTGTATACTTCCAAAAAAACAATACTGTATGTAAAAACTGGGTAAAGTTCACAACTTGCAGCCCTTCCCTCGGGGACTGTGGGGATTAAGTCATCCTCAAAGACATAGGTATTAGATTTTTCGAATATGCCGAACAAAATAGCTATCTCAAAATTTTGATCGGGTGAATTTAGGAAAAAACGAGCGTGGGAGGGGGCCTAGTTGCACTCCAACTTTTTTGGTCACTTAAAAAAGGCACTGGATTTACAATTTCCGTTTGAATGAGCCCTCTTGCTATATTCTAGGTCCACTGGATCAATATGATCAACCCTGGGGAAAAAGACACGCATCCGTGATTTTTTTTTCTGACAAAAAAAATACAAAATTACACATTTTTGCAGATAGGAGCTTGAAACCTCTACAGTTGGGTTTGCTGAAACGCTAAATCTGATGGTGTGATTTTCATCAGGATTCTATGATTTTTAGGGGGTTTTTCCCTCTTTTTTCCAAAATAAGGCAAAATTCTCTCAGGCTTGTAACTTTTAATGGGAAATGCTAAACTTGATGAAATCTATATATTTTTAAAATCAACATAAAAATACAATTCTTTTGATGTATTTATTGTTATCAAAATTTCGTTTTTTAGAGTTTCGGTTACTATTGAGCCGGGTCGCTTTTAATTAAAGTTTGTTACCACGAACTGTTTGATACTACCAAGGTAAGTTAAGCTGTCGAATTGATGAACATTTTTGTTACAAAACGTCACCATTTCATCCTCACTTATTCCTAGTATAAGTGATTTAGTCTCACTAGCATTATTTTTCAAACCTATACTAGCACCCTATACTTGTAAAACATCTTAAAGCTCATTCATTTTGCTCAGGTTTCATGTAGGATGCATAAATCATCAGCATAATCTAAGTTCAGGAATGTTTTTCCTCTCCATTAGATTTCATGTTCTCCCATTGGCTTTCCTGTGCTCCTTAACACTTATTCAATTAGAATGATCCGTATAAAGGGGGATAGAACAAAACCCCCTGCTTAACTCCAGACTTAATATGAAACAAGCTGCTAGTCTCATTTTCTAACTTAACTGCGGTAGTTTTTTCTCTTACATAGCACCAATCACTTTACTGTATTTGTCTGGTATATCAGACAAGAATAAAACCTTGGCTAAGGCTTTTCTATCAACAGAGTCAAAAACTTGCCCATAAACCGTAAAACTGAGGACATTAGGTGTTTGATATCTCAGGCACTTCTTCTAACTTTGTGTACAGCATCTCTCAGTCTCAGAAAATTCCTATTACTAAGTAGTTTGCTACCTGCAGAGTCTCAATCTCAATCACACTCAATCACACTCAATCTTATCACCTTTCTTATACAGTGGTTTGATTAGGGTTTCCTAAAATTGCTAGGTACTTCCCTTTTTTCAAAAATCATATTCATGAATTTCAGTTGCTTACTTCTGACCCGTGATTCAACATGTTTATGAAACTCACTTACGAAATTATCAGCAACTTGGGCATTTTTTTTTTATTCTTTTAGTACTGTCACTGGTTCTTTCTCGCCAAACAAATCTTCCTTCACTACCAAGGTATCACAAACTTTTTCATTTTCCTCTATATCTTTTCCTGCAACTTTATTTTGGTTTAGCGCATTCTAAAAATGTTCTGTCATCTCTCTCTAACTCTTTCCTCATCACTAATTGTGGCTTCCTTCTGATCCTTAAGTTGGACAAGTCTGGATTGACTACTCCCTCTCAAATTATGAACATGCCAGTACAACATTTTACTATTATGCTGTCTTGCTGCATTTTCCAGATCCTCGTCAATTTTATAATGGTTTCAACATCACACCTCCTTAGTTTATATTTTAATGCTTTCTCTACTTTCTTTACATTCCTTTTGTTTTCATATGATCTATCACTAAGATGATTCTTGTACAGGTTCCTTCTCCTCCCTATTAAACATAAAGCCTTTTCGCTAACATTCATAGCTGTGTTCCTAACTTTCTCTCCTAAGACACCGTCAGCAACTTCACAAAATTATTTTCCTAAAATTTCTCCATCCATCTTCTACTTACTTACTTAGAACTTAGGTCCTCCTGAGCCATCTGGGGCACATAGGGCGTCGACAAAGCCTCGGTAAACGTTACGTATTGGCGCTGCGGCAAGTACATCCTCCCAATGGGGTTGTAGTGATGTGTGAGCACTGTGTAGATCACGATCGTATGTGCATCTGAGCGTGTTTCTCGGTCTTCCCCTCTGTTGACGCCCACGCGGCTGCCAATGTTGAACCTGGTTCGGGATTTTTGAGTCCTCCATGCGAAGGACGTGGCCAAGATAGCCTCATCTCTTCTTCTTAATCACTTCAGTAATAAACGGCTGGCCAGTTCTTCTGCGGACCTCAATGTTACTGACTCTTTGACGCCAACTGATATTCAGTATATATCTCAAGCACACAATTTTGAAAGCTGCTAATCTTTTCCCTGTTCCAATATCTAGTTACCAGCATTTACTGGTATAAAATAGTACGAACAAAACATTGTTAATAAGAACTCGCAGCTTTAGTTGTAGGGATTACCTCTTAGATTTCAATGCTGGCTTAAGTTTGTTGTAAGCCGCATTTGCCATCTTTTCTTTACCTCAGCGTTTATCTTTACTTTTAACGTTAATAACAACACTCCTGTAAGCTCTAGCATCTTTTATTGATCCTGTCAGTCTTCGATTTACAAAATCACAATCCATATGGTTCGCTGTCTTACCATCACGTGAACACCTGGTAAAGTTAAAGGTCTTTTTACGGCCAAATACTATAAGTACTATTTTGGTTACAACTAGATCTTTATACCTACATCATTGCAGCAGTTGGTAGTGATTACTGTTTTCTTTTCGTATACCAAATTTACTTAGGCTAGGATACCGTCTATCCCTACTTTTACCAACGTAGGTGATAAAAAAAAACAAAAAAAAAAAAAAAAAAACAGGGAACCCTATCTATTTGCTTCTGTAACTGTATGTACAATTCATCTGAGTCACTACTACCTCTCTCAGTCAGTTCTACAGGAGCATCTCATGCTCAGCACTTTTTAGTCATAAAATGGGCGATAAGTATTCTATTGTTAATACCTTCCGAGCCTAAACAAGACTTAGAAGCTTTCTTATTCACCATGAACCTTACTCCCTATCTACCCCATCCTTCTTGCCTGAGAAAATAAATTCTTCATCACCTCATTTCATGCTTCCTTACCCTGGACTACGAGGTTCTGAAACTTCTAATAAGTCCAGTTCAAATCGTCATACTTCGTCAGTCAAACTATGGACACGATAGTTATTTTTTAACGTCGTAAAGTTCCAAGTTCCAATGCTCAACTTCCTTAAATCATTTAAATTATTTTGGCCTCAGGAAAAGTAATTGTCCCGGCTACCTATGAAGGACAGGGACCAGCACATCTTCTCAAGTCTACACTGAACTGCTTAAGTCGGCTTGGAACCTGGAAGCAGGAAGTCTCTGGGATATATATATATATACATATATATATATATATATATATATATATATATATATATATATATATATATATATATATATATATATATATATATTATATATATATATATATATATATATATATATATATATATATATATATATATATATATATTGGCCTCATTCTTTTCAATATTAGTATCCATTTATGGTTCTGCTTGTTTATAGTTGTGCACTTCTTATTTGATACTTTTGGTTGTTACTATCTTTTCTTTAAATAATCTGGTAGTGATACTGCCCTTGCAGTTGACACGTGGTAGGCTTGTACACATTTGATTTTCCAATAATTATTAGCATAAACATCTCTTTAGTCTTCAGTTTTAAGTAATGAGGTTTCAAATCAGCAATGTCAATTGAATTAACAAAAACAGGAGTGAAGTCAATTTCTCATTCCTGTTAATGAATCAGTGAATCGTTTATTTTATAGGATTTGTTTTTTTTTTGGAACTCATTGTGATTTTCCCTGTTGCTTCTTTTCTTACTGCAGATTTGATATTGTCTTCCCATCATTTTTATTCGGCTCGTAGATTTCTTTTTCCACTATTTACATTCCGGATTAAGTATGAGGCTTGTAGTAACATGTCCTCCTTACGGTCAATCCTTCACAGACCTACACACACTAAAATAATGCGTTTCTTCATTCTATGGTAATTTTGCTTTGTCTTCTAATAACAGATATTGTTA
>NC_142807.1:6329179-6347042 GCF_049724085.1 Artemia sp. Qi Xiang Cuo
TATGTATTGCTAATTAATTGTTACGTTCTATTTTGTTTTGGATATAGGAGAGCATCAAATATAAGTGAGAATTTCTTTAAAACTATCAAAGATTGATCAACTCGTTGATTTCACACTTCTTGTTTAATCAGAAAGAAAATAGAAGAAAAATTGATAAAAGATATTTTGAAATATGCCCCAAAATCAGAGCTATTACAACTGAAATGACGCGAGGGGGCGTGAAAACTATGGTTTTTAACTTTGATATGCAAGACTAGACAGAAAAGTCTATAGGAGTGGGGCTGCCACCCGCCTCAACCCTCGCTCTCGAAATCTCCACCACCCCATCCCCCCAAACTCAAATTTACCAGAGGATTTTAAAATCCCCCCGTCTCCCCAAACTCAAAATTTCTAGGAACATATTTTCATCGTATTTAAATATTTTAGTTGGAAAACCTGCTTGCCGAAACTATAAAAAACGGGACTTTAGTAGCTAGTACGAATTTTCATCGTATTTTAAATATTTTCGTTAGAAAACACACTGGAAAGCCATATTAAGAGCTATATTAGGAATAACAGGTTAGAGTTAGGCTACCATCGCTCTTGAAATCCTCACACCCCCTCACTCCAAACTCAATATATATACATATATATATATATATATATATATATAGTATATATATATATATATATATATTTATATATATATATATATATATATATATATATATATATATTATATATAGCTATATATAAATATATAGATTAAAGCCGAAATCCGGAACTTTAGTAGCTAGTACATATTTACATCGTATTTTAAATACTTTCGTTGGAAAACACACTGAAAACCTATACTAAGAGCTATATTTGTGAGGTTAGGTTAGGTTAGGCTAGGTCTAGGAATAACAGGTTAGGTTAGATTAGGTTAAGTGGCCGACCCCCACCCCAGGGCCACAGGCCGAAGGCGACACAGTCGGAGCATCCATCCCCAGGATAGGCTAGTTAAGTGGTCTTAACCTAACCCAGGTTAGGTTGGTTACCTAACCTAACTGGGGTCAGGTTAGGTTAGGTTAGGTCCGGTTAAGTGGCCGGCCACTTAACCGAACCTAACCTAACCTAACCTAAGCTAACCTAGTTAGGTTAGGTAACACTAACCTAACTCTAAGTTAGGTTAAGACCACTTAACCTAACCTATCCTGGGGATGGATACTCCGACTGTGTTGCCTTCGGCCTGTGGCCCCTGGGGTGGGGGTCGGCCACTTAACCTAATCTAACCAAACCTGTTATTCCTAGACCTAGCCTAACCTAACCTAACCTAACCTCACAAATATAGCTCTTAGTATGGGTTTTCAGTGTGTTTTCCAACGAAAGTATTTAAAATACGATGTAAATATGTACTAGCTACTAAAGTTCCGTTTTTTTTTTACAGTTTATATATATATATATATATATATATATATATATATATATATATATATATATATATATATATATATATATATATATATATATATATATATATATATATATATATATATATATATTGAGTTTGGGGTGAGGGGGTGTGGGGGATTTCAAGAGCGAAGGTAACCTAACCTAACCTGTTATTCCTAATATTGCTCTTAATATGGCTTTTCAGTGTGTTTCCTAACTAAAATATTTAAAATACGATGAATATACGTAATATCTACTAAAGTCCCGTTTTTTATAGTTTAGGCAAGCAGGTTTTCAAAAGAAAATATTTAAATATTATGAAAATATGTTGCTAGAAATTTTGAGTTTGGGGAGACGGGGAGATTTTAAAATCCTCTGGTAAATTTGAGTTTGGGGGGAGGGGGTGGTGGAGATTTCGAGAGCGAGGGTTGAGGCGGGTGGCAGCCCCACTCCTATAGACTTTTCTGTCTAGTCTTGCATATCAAAGTTAAAAACCATAGTTTTCACGCCCCCTCACGTCATTTCAGTTGTAATAGCTCTGATTTTGGGGCATATTTCAAAATATCTTTTATCAATTTTTCTTCTTTTTTCTTTCTGATTACACAAGAAGTGTGAAATCACCGAGTTGATCAATCTTTGATAGTTTTACAGAAATTCTCACTCCCCTTTGATGCTCTCCTATGTCCAAAACAAAATCGCACATCACAATAAATTAATCTCCGTTGAAGATGTTTCGTTTGAAAAAATTAGCCTATGCGTTGTAAGAAGTATTGTTTGAAAGCATTCTCCGTGAGTGAAAAGTGGCAATTCTATTGAGTGTTAATTGATATATAGAAAAGTAATTATTCTTCTAAAATCAACGGTTTGCATGATCTCGTAAATAAATAACCTTTAAGTTAGTATATTTATGGCTTTGAAAGGGTTTAAATGTCAGTATAAGCTGAAATATAGGTCACGATAGAAAATATGGTAGGTTATTCAAATGCAGGCTCACCAAAGTTTGATATGAGTTCAAATGATGTATCTTTTCAGAGTGTTTTACATCGAAAAATATGTAAAATAAAAAGAACTATGTTCCATTTATTATAAAGGCATGGCTAAAAAAGTACTTGTTTGTGAAAAACACACAAGTTCGCACTTAATATGGCTTTTGAGTTTTTTTTCCGATTTAAATTTTTAAATTCAAATTAAAATATGCCCCCCCCATAAATTTTCGAGTTTAGGGGTGGGGGGGGGGGCTTTTTTTAATATGCTAAAATAAATCGACGGGGTTGAGGAAATAAGGGACTTATGCAGAAAGGGTAACCAATGGGCAGGGGTGTCAAACAGGTCTAGATTTTTCAAATGGGAGATTGGACATAGGCCTACTTCTTTTGTATACCTTTATAAATACAACTACTTAGAGCTCCAAAGGGCAACACCAAGATGCAAAGGGCAAGGCAACTGCACACGCTCGTTCTTCGCCCTAATATGATAGAGTTTTCACTATTTACTGACTCCCATGATGTTTCTATATTTCTTTAAACTCCTTTCCTACGCTGGGTGTTTGAAATTATCAGTGCTTATATTACACTACATTTCTGCATCTTTTTTTTTATGAATAGTACTGTTCTCAATGAACATTCGACTTTTTAAAGACTTACTGTTTAAAATCTTTAAAGCCCTGTCTTACTTGGTTTAATAGTTGTCTTATGGATTCCATAGCTTAAAGATTCCTGATTAGATTTCGTCTTGTTCTGATTTATGTATGAGAAATGGTATCAATTCATGAAAAAGCTGGTGTGGAGGGTTAGATATATTTACTAAAACTTATGGGGGGCAGTGTACAATTTTAATTTTTCTATTAAAATAAAAAATATTTATTTTTAAAGCATAATGAATTAAATAATTATTTTAAAAATCCCCCCCCCCCCCCAATTAATGTCTCTGTGTATATATCCTTATTATCCTTCCTTCTAGTAGATTTAAAAAGATTAGAAAATACCTCGGCTTTATCTTCTACCTGTTCGATAGCTGCTAAGAACCTGTAATCGAGTATCGTCTCAATGCGAAGATGAATAAGAAAAATGCGAGAATTTCTGCTTCAGCGTTATTAGTGATATTCGACATGTTGTGATACGATACGAATTTATTATGTCAAATAACAGGAATTAAATTAACAGTTAAATTAAGAGACAATATAATTTGAATAATTACTCTTCATTGTCACTTATTTACTGAAATCAGACACAAAATAGTGTCGAAAATGCAAACTGTATCGGCTGGTAGCCACGGGCTTACAAGGCTTGGGTTGTAAGACTATTCGTCTTGTTCGTGTTATCTCCAATATGATAGGATCCTTATTAGTAATATTTATCAGTTATAATAAACGATTGCACCTTATAAGACAAAGCTCTTTCTACCCCCTTCTTTGTAATGCCAGATAGTCTATTCGTCAACCGATATGAAAAGAGAATAAACCTTAGCGCATCCTCTTTGGTGGGAGAAATGGAAGGGCTCGGGGGGGGGCCTTTGGGGGCACGGGGGGGGGTCTTTGAGGCTTCGAGAGCCTTTGGGAGCCCGGGGAGTCTTTGAGGTCTGGGGCTCTTTGGGAGCCTGGGGGGGGGCTCTTGAGGAATACTGGGTTTAGCTACCCGCTGTATAACCTCAAGTAATTGCATAGGCAATGCGAGCACTTGCCAATATATCAAATAATTTTTTTATCGCTCAGAAGCTGAACTCCTATTCATTTGAAAGGAGACTAAGAGTCCATTTTATTTGTAGTGAGTATTGAATCATATCCATAAGAGTAAAACTGTCTCTTTGTGTAGATACATGCGTTTTTTTTTTGTTTTTTTTTTGTTAAAGGGATATATTTGCCCGCAAAGGGCACACATCATATTTTACCAGGAGTCAAACTTTACAAAATTGAAGAGATTAATTGCGTGGAAGCAGCAAAATATGTTGTACAACAGGATGTGGAAATTCTTCAAATTTGTGTAAGGGTTCAAGCCCGCTGGACGCTTGCCTATCGAGTTTTTTTTTTGTTTTTTTTATTAGGCATAATTTTATTTGCTATAGTAATAAAAAATACTAATTTTAGATATGATACCTTCTTTCTAGATGTTCTACCAGGCTTTTCAAAGCTAGACTTACTACTCTATTAAATATATCATTATGCATAAGTTTTCTTTTGAACAATTATTCGACATTATTTCTGTTCATCTTTGATTTAGTGTAGCAGCTCTAACGTGGTATTTGCTGGTTCGTGGATAACGTGGATGGTTCTTTGAAATTGACGGTCACATTCCGCTGGCCCTTCACGACTCAGTCAAAGATTTTGTTTTTCCCTGTATCAATCGACCAGTGACCAGGGACTCGTTGAGCCCCTAAACTTGATCAGTGGTTGAGGATATGGGGATGCATTGGACCCCCTCTAAACAGAAACTGATTGCTGATTTGGACCCTAAAGAGAATATCGTTGTTCATCATGTGCTTTTGCACTGGATGGTGAACAATGGTTTCAAAATCACCAAAATACGTCGGATCCTGCAGTTCAATCAAAAACCATATTTAAAAACTTTTATCGATACTTTTGTCGATAAACGTTCTAGGGCAAACTCAAAGGTAGAGACGGACTTGTACAAGCTCATTCTAAATTCAGCGTTTGACAAAATGTGTGAAAGCGCACGCAACAGATCTCACTGCGATGTCGTGACTGACCCTCTAGAGTGTGCACAAATTATTGCCGACCCTAATTTCACATCATTCACGAGCATAGAGGCCGGCATGGTTCTTCTACACAGAAAAAAGCGAAACGTAGTACTGAACAAGAATATTGCAGGAGGTAGTTCAGTACTAGAAATTTCAAAAAAGCTCATGTTGTCGTTCTTTTACAATGTGTGCAAGGTGCAATGGCCACGGGAGGGGGAGGTTCAAGTATATTATGGGGATATAGATTCTCTACTGCTAAAAGTAAAAACTGAAGATTTATTGGGTGATTTGCAAAATGGGCTGCACATCAGCTCGCGGATGGATTTCACCAACTGGACTACACCACTCTACCCCAAGCTGGCAAAATGAAATGCCCCAAACCAAATCTTAAAATTAAAATCTGATACGGGAAGTGACGTGATCTACAGGGGGGTTTTCCCGGGCCCCAAGCTCTATTGTATGGACACACAGAGTGGGGATGAAAAGAAAACATGTAAAGGGTTGCCTACACATTTTGTAAAGAGCAATTTTAACATGAGCGTATACAAAGACTGTGTAGAAAGTAGCCTAGTGCCAAGAGCACAAGTGCTAGCAATTCGCTCTCTACAGTATAGAAATTATACTGTGAGAGTGGAGAAAAATGCAATGTCATGTATATCTGACAAGGTCTATGTGCTCGAGAATGGTGTGAGTGTCCTGCCTCATGGTCACTATAGTATTTCAGATCGAGTTGAATGCCTAACCTAACTAGGTTATCAGGTTTATCAGTTATAATAGGTTTATCAGTTATAATAAACGATTGCACCTTATAAGACAGAGCTCTTTCTACCCCCTTCTTTGTAATGCCAGATAGTCTATTCGTCAACCGATATGAAAAGAGAATAAACCTTAGCGCATCCTCTTTGGTGGGAGAAATGAAAGGGCTCGGGGGAAGGGGCCTTTGGGGGCACGGGGGGTGTCTTTGAGGCTTCGAGAGCCTTTGGGAGCCCGGGGAGTCTTTGAGGTCTGGGGCTCTTTGGGAGCCTGGGGGGGGGGGGGCTCTTGAGGAATATTGGGTTTAGCTACCCGCTGTATAACCTCAAGTAATTGCATAGGCAATGCGAGCACTTACCAATATATCAAATAATTTTTTTATCGCTCAGAAGCTGAACTCCTATTCATTTGAAAGGAGACTAAGAGTCCATTTTATTTGTAGTGAGTATTGAATCATATCCATAAGAGTAAAACTGTCTCTTTGTGTAGATACATGCGTTTTTTTTTGTTTTTTTGTTAAAGGAATATATTTGCCCGCAAAGGGCACACATCATATTTTACCGGGAGTTAAACTTTACAGAATTGAAGAGATTAATTGCATGGAAGCAGCAAAATATATTGTACAGCAGGATGTGGAAATTCTTCAAATTTGTGTAAGAGTTCAAGCCCGCTGGACGATTGCCTCTCGAGTTTTTTTTTGTTTTTTTTATTAGGCATAATTTTATTTGCTATAGTAATAAAAAATACTAATTTTAGATATGATACCTTCTTTCTAGATGTTCTAGCACGCTTTTCAAAGCTAGACTTACTACTCTATTAAATATATCATTATGCATAAGTTTACTTTTGAACAATTATTCGACATTATTTCTGTTCATCTTTGATTTAGTGTAGCAGCTCTAACGTGGTATTTGCTGGTTCGTGGATAACGTGGATGGTTTTTTTTTTGTTAAAGGAATATATTTGCCCGCAAAGGGCACACATCATATTTTACCAGGAGTCAAACTTTACAAAATTGAAGAGATTAATTGCGTGGAAGCAGCAAAATATGTTGTACAACAGGATGTGGAAATTCTTCAAATTTGTGTAAGGGTTCAAGCCCGCTGGACGCTTGCCTATCGAATTTTTTTTTGTTTTTTTTTGTTTTTTTTTGTTTTTTTTTATTATTCATATTTTTATTTGCTATAGTAATAAAAAATACTAATTTTAGATATGATACCTTCTTTATAGATGTTCTACCATGCTTTTCAAAGCTAGACTTACTACTTTATTAAATATATCATTATGAATAAGTTTACTTTTGAACAATTATTCGACATTATTTCTGTTCATCTTTGATTTAGTGTAGCAGCTCTAACGTGGTATTTGCTATATGTCTCGTAGAATAACATGGTATTTCCTATATGTCTGTTAGAATAACATGGTATTTGCTATATGTCTGCTAGAATAACATGGTATTTGCTATATGTCTCGTAGAAATAGTACCTTGGTTACTTCTCATAGGCAAAGAGAGTGAGATAAAAACAAATACAAAATAACTTCAACCATGTGAAGGTATTAAAATATGGTATAAAAATATAATGTTTTAGTCATAAAGTTATTGGGGCGTGAAAAACGTATGGTATTAAGGCTTAATCATCCTTATGTACTAGTACCCTTTTGAAATTTTTCGCGCAGCAATGATTTATTTACCTTTTTCAAGGTGGGTTAAATTGTCCCTATACTTAGGACGAACAGGCAGAAAACATGGGGTTGGCCTAGTTTTTGCTTTCGAATCCGCAAAAAGCTGCATTTAGCTTGGGCTTTAAAATGCCCATTGAGTACCAATAATATTTTTTGATCTTAGTCTATTTATCTCTTTGCTTTTGATGCATTTTTTTTGTGTGTGGCAAAATCCAAAAAATAGTTCACATACCTTCTAAGTCAAGTGCGACGCTCACCTTGAATTAAACTTTTTATATAACTGACCATCACAATCTAGCATTCAGTTAAATGTTACCCGTACAAACAATTATTCTCAAGATACTTGAAATGGTGTACAGCATAAAAACGATCCTTGATATAGCCACCCATAACTTCGTTGTGGCGATACATAGAACGCAATCATAAATGCAAATATGTCAATAACATTTAAACTTAACAATTACAAGGATTGTTTCGTTTCAAAACCTAGGTCCATACAGAGGAATAGTCGCTAAGGATTGGTGCAAAAAAAATCAATACCCAAGGCATAAAAGTGAATCGTAAATTGTAGCATTTCATACACAAGTCCCGGCCAGTAGATTTCAACCTAGAGACATGCAGCATAACTCTTAAGCCAAAATAAGCCTGTAAAACTAGGGAGCACCTCAAAAAGCGGCATAATTCTTAACCTATAAAAATGAGCCGTAGAGATACGCAAAACCTAGGAAAACCGAAAAAAAAAATTATTACTATATGAATCAAAACCTAGAAATTATTAACATAAAAATATAATAGATAAATAAAATATGAACAAGGACATTCAAATTCTAGGGCGTATATTAGGAAACAATAATAAACGCATCAACCTAAACGATTCGTAAGCCCCTTGCAGACAAGTGGTTAAATTAAGAAGATAGGTGAAAAAATTCCTCAAGAGTAGGAAATTCCTCATGAAATTGTCATAGTCCGTTGTTCTATTCAATTTCATGAGCCAAACTCTGTACTTTTTAAATGTTTTAGTTTTTTATATTCTTTTTCGTTTGCCATTTATTGTTGTGGTATCAAAAAATTTGGATTGTTGGTTCAATTAATTATAAGTTCATTAAAAATTAAGTAACTAGTTACTACTTATAATAATTTGCAAGTTCCGAATGATGTCAGAAAAGAGATATTTAAAAAAAATTTGTTCAACTATAAGTTATATTATTGTTTTCAGATTTTAGTTAGGCTGAGCTATGAAAAATATTCGGGTAAAAAGAAGTTTTCTAGCTTCCTTCAATTTTAATATATGAAAAACATGAAACTGTGATTTTGTGATAAGCCTTCAGCTGCAATTTACGCCAAAAGGACAAGATACTTATCAAAAGCATTAAAATTATAAATATAAAATGTAATTTTTTCCTGAAATTGAAACCTCTTAGTTTAACTCAAGTATTGAACCTTTGGTAGATATATTGGTTCGAAAATAAACTATTCACGTTAAATCTGAACTAATATTGGTTTTCCGCAGGAAACTCTAGTTTTCGATCATAACGTTATCAATCTTTTAGGATGTATGGCATGGTTGGGATCTCTCACTTGATGAGGAGGTCCTTCTTTGTACTAGTACATCCTTCGAAGGTACTGATGATGTGCTAGAAGTGCACTATACTGAAGATGGTCTTTCATATACGTCAGAAGATCTGGTACGGCGGGGGCCTTCAGGTCGTCTTTGCATTGAGGATGATGAGCGGTTGGCCCCTAGTTTGCCTACAATAGGAGTACGCGGCGATTTATTTGAGGAGATGCCTCTTCTTCTAGATATATCAAGAAATGATGAACCGGAGCTTGAAATTTAATGTATACCACCCACTCTGCTAGACCTAGTGGTAGTGGAGGATGAAGACATAGATATTCTGATGATTGAACCAGATGTAGTTTATTTACAAACTGTTATAAATATCGATATTTCAAGAGAATAAAGATTAGAAAGAATGAATTAGTTTTTGTTATCTTTGATAGAAGACTTGGTTATGGACTGATAGTACTCTATGGGGTGATTTAATCAAACTGAACTATTCATGTACAGAAGTCTCTGCTGGTATCCTCACTCTATATATATCGAGTATATGAAAATTAAAATAATACAAACAAATTTATTGTGTGATTACAATATAACACTCATTATACATATTAATAATTAGATTTAACGGTAAATCATATATGAGAACTCTTCCACATTGGTTTCTGTTGTTTAAATCCTTTTCATAGAATGGCCTCTTATGTTGTCTCTTAAAGGACCACTTTTTCTCTTCTCTTATATCATAATCATCATAATAATCCAAGTTATATCTTGCACTATACACATTTTTCTTTGGGTTTTCACTACTGTCTTTTACACTATAGAGAAAGCCCTCTTTTACCAGTCTCTTCTTTTGATCTTCCTTTTCGAACATATCAATCCTTCTTTTATCTGAGCTTACTTGCAATCGATATAAATTTCTCTCCATGTCACGTATAATGTTTCTTCTCGTTTCCTCCAGATTCTTCTCATCTGTCTCTGCCTCTATGCAGTCTAAACATTCAGTAGGTTCTTGTGAATGCTCAAAATCATGAAAATGTCCCTTACAGTTGCAAGAACAGTTGCAATAAAAGGATATTTCTAACTCAACTTGTTCACTCATGTTATTACACTGCTCACTAAAAGCTTAGTGAATTCTATTCACAGATTGAAAAAACTATAGCAAAATTCCTTTCACTCTGACTGCCAACTCTAGACTGACCTGAAAAGAAAGTTGGCTCGAAAACAACAACAACATTGACCTTGACATTGGCTGGGAAGGGGTGATCTAACTGTTCCAGTGAAACCCATAACATTTGGCTCGATTAACAACAACAAATACTATTACTGGATCATAACATCTGCCTCGACCAGGAAGGAAGTGTCATTAAATGTTTCTCGGAACCTCATAACATCTGGATCGAATAACAATAACAAATACTATTTCCGGATCATAACATCTGGCCCGAACAGGAAGGAAGTGTCATTAACTTTGCCTCGAACGACAACAACATTGATCCCATTAACCACGTGTTCTCCCTAATGACTCTGTACAAAACAACACCAACATTAACCTTGGCATTTTGCCTCGGAAACAATAACAAATACTTTTTCCGGATCAAAACATTCAGTGAGGGCGTGCCAAAACACACCTGGAGAAAGAGGTCATTGACCGATTACGCAATCATTCTCCCTAATGACTCTATGCCCATATAAGGAGTCCCCCCAGGAGTTATAGGGTCATCTCTACTGATGTATCCCCTCCCCCTACTTGTTCAACAATATTCGGACTCTGTTCCACTTCAGTTGTTTGAAGTGGACCCGTTATGGTATCGGAGGCTGGAGGAGGGTTCCCAGTGAAATCGTCTAAAAGTTGAAAGGTATTTGGGCTCAAGTCTACCAGTTCAACTGCACTATTATCTACTTTAAAAAAAATCATCTAAAAACTCATCAATATTGTCAGGTACTTCAATGCTATCATCCCATAGTGAATTGTCCTGAAAGACCGCTGGTGGTTCTTCCCCTTCTTCACTGGACGGCGAGTAGGGGACCAGGACAACCTATAAATGAAAAAAAAAATAGCTTAACGACTATCTAAGATATGACAGGATTTTTTTTTTTTTTTTTTTTTTTTTTCGCGGTGCACCCCCTGTGGGGGGGGGGTGCAACTCTGCAGCACGTTCCTGGCCCTTGGCCCGTCCCTGTCCCGTGGCACTCCCCCCAGTGCTTCCCTAACCTTGCCCCACAGCACTCCCCGGACCCACCGGCACATTCCGGGCTCCCGGCCGTTTACATAATGTCCCAAAAAAGTTGAAATATTTGCTTAGACTGCATAAGTCCAAGTTTCTCTCTAATCCCGTTCTACAGGTTCGGTGAACTCCTCATTAGCTCACAATTATTGTAAGCCACCATTCCAGTTTTCCGATTTCCAAGACCGAACTTCAGATGAGAAAACAGTACAATTAAATGCTGTAAACCGTTAACTCAGTATATTGTCAACAATGTTTCCCCATCACTAAAATATTGGCACGATAGAAATATCCTTGCGCAAATTACGGGATCCATATGTGACAAATAGATAAATGTGAATAATCTCTCTCAGTTCCTTCTCTTAAAACTATGTGATAATCAATTGTGAAAAATAGGGGATTTTGAGTTTCAAATGGTGAGCATTAATTTAAATTAACCATGAAAAATATTCACTTATGGGATAACGGCAAAGAGAGAGGGGGGGGGGGAATGCATAGAAAAGAGCAAAGATTAGAAAAAATAGCATTTTGAGTTTCAATGGTATCTAAAACTATATGTGAAGCGATAGCGACAGAGAAAAGAATGGTTTCTTTGCTAAAAAATTACATTTAGATATGTAATGGTGGTTAATATCTCACAGAGATAAATTTATATTGGGTTTGAAAACATTGGAAGAAATAGAAAGGTAGGAAAAAATTCTTACATTTGCATAATCCGTCTGGGTATGTGTGCCCGAAGGACCAGGTAGTGCAGGTTGGATGGTAACCTCATGATTTTGTGCAGCTGGGTCAGCTCTTGAAGGTCCAGGTAGTGCATGTTGGAGGGCAAAGGGACTGGTGACGTTAATTTCTTGTACAGGAGCTTGGACTTGTGCAGCCGGGGTAGCTTCTGAGCCCCTTGAAAAAGCTTGTGTAGGTGGGGCTTCGGCATTGAAGCTATTCGCCCACTCTCTCTTTAACTTTCTGCCAGGCTGCATTGGGGCTGGCACTGATGGGGCTGCCTCACCCTCTCTGGCTTTCTTGGAAGGAGGGGGCACGCATTCTTCATAATTTGCCTTAAAGAAGAGAAGAAAAATCAAATCAAAATAATTTCTCCCTTTTTAAAGAAAGAAAGTTAGTAACCTTAATTTTGTTTAGTTTATCACTAAGAAAGCAAAAAGTAAAAATATACTAAACTCAGAAATCAAACGTTTTTATTAGACAATCAGTAGTCTATATCCATAGGATAGAAATCATTGTTTCTATTTTTACCATTTAGAAAAAATTAAATTTTCCGGTCTATAGGCTTTAAATTAGATCGTTAACCCATCGACCTGTAGGCCTATATTTTGCAAACATAGGTTAAAATGCTATTCAATTTATACATAATATTAGCTTCATGCAACTCACAAAGACTTTTCTAGCCCTGCTTGCTTAATTAGTGTTTTAATTTGACAGAAGAATAGTTCCTTTGACCGCGTTTGTAAACCGGAAAAAGGGTGACTGCTAATTTTAACCACGCACTGGAGTCTTATGTCAAAACAGAACGGTATTTTCACTAAAAATTCACAGAAGTCAGCGGTCACTTTAGCTGGAAATAGAGAAAAGTCAAACTTTAACGAAAAGAGAATTATTTCTTTTTGCGAGAATTTGATTGTAAAAACAGTGAGGGGTGGGGTGGGGGGATTTAGCTGGAAATATAGAGGGAAGGAATTTATCGAAATGGTATTTCTTTTTGCGAGAATTGTAAAAACAATTGTAAGGATTGTAAAACAATGGTGGGGGGGGGGGTTTGAGGGTAAAAGAAAATATTTTATGTATTTAATTTTGACGGAGAAACAGTTCCTTTTGATCGCGTTTGTAAACTGGAAAGGGTGCCAAACTAATTATAGGCCTAACATTGGACTCTTGTGTCAAAACAGAGCGGCATTTTCATTAAAAATTGACAAAAGTAAGTGATCGCTTTAGCTGGAAATATAGAAGGAAGGAATTTAACGAAATGCTATTTCTTTTTGCGAGAATATGATTGTAAAACAATGGTGGGGGGGGATTGAGCTGGAAATATAGAGGGAAGGAATTTATCGAAATGGTATTTCTTTTTGCGAGAATTTGGGATTGTAAAACAATGGTGGGGGGGGGGGTTTAGCTGGAAATATTGAGGGAAGGAATTTATCGAAATGGTATTTCTTTTTGCGAGAATTTGGGATTGTAAAACAATGGTGGCGGGCGGGGGGATTTAGCTGGAAATATAGAGGGAAGGAATTTATCGAAATGGTATTTCTTTTTGCGTGAATTTGGTTGTAAAACAATGGTGGAGGGAGGGGGGGTTGGATTTAGCTGGAAATATAGAGGGAAGGAATTTATCGAAAAAAGTATTTCTTTTTGCGAGAATTTGGGATTGTAAAACAATGGTGGGGGGGGGGTTAGGTTTTGAGGGTAAAGGAATATATTCACGTTTTCTAGTGACTATAAAGATTGCATGGTTTGGGGTGGGGGGGTTTGAGGGTAAAGGAATATATTTACGTTTTAGCTGAATATACTAGAGGGTGACCAAGGAAAATAAAAAGTGGAATTTAACGAAAAGGTATTTCTATTGGCAGGAATTATACTTGTAAAAACAGTGAGGGGGGGGGGTTAGGGTAAAAAGAATATATTTACATTGACTATAATGATTGTATGGTTTGGGGGGGGGGGGGTTTGAGGGTAAAAAGAATATATTTACATTGATTATAAAGATTGCATGGTTTGGGGGGGGGGGGGAGGGGGTTTGAGGGTAGAGGAATGTATTTACGTTTTAGCTGAATATACTGGAGGGTGTCCAAGGAAAATTCGTTTGAAAATAAAAATGTACTTACATTGCTAATTGCGGCTGCCAAGGCTTCAAGTTCATCAAATTTATCCATTGTTATATCAATTGTGTCACAATAGTTTCTGATAATTGAATCGCATTGCATGCTCGTTATATACGAAATCTCAAGGGCGAATTGTTATGTAAACAAAGCCCTCTGATTGGCTGAGAAGGAGGATGTATCCGACTCGCTGATTGGCTGAGAAGGAAACACGTGATCTAACTGTTTCCCGGAACCTCATAACATTTGGCTAGAGCAACAACAATAACAAATACTATTTCTGGATCATAACATCTGCCTCGAACAACAACAGGAAGGAAGTGTCATTAACTTTGCCTCGAACGACAACAACATTGATCCCATTACGCAATCACGTGTTCTCCCAAATGACTCTATCGCGTGCCCAAAACAACAACAACAACATTGACCTTGACATTCGTTGAGAGCGTGCCACAAACACACCTGGAGAGAGAGACCATGAAGAAAGAGGTCATTGACCTGCCCCCATTAGACTCAATAATCCATGAAAGTGAGAAAGTTTCTGTTTTTCCATTCTCACTGACAAAGTCCATAAACCACGTGGTTCTATGCCCATATAAGGAGTCCCGTCACAAGTCGGACCCCCATCTCTATATATATATATATATATACATACATATATATATATATATATATATATATATATATATATATATATATATATATATATATATATATATATATATATATATATATATATATATATATATATATATATATATATATATATATATATATATATATATATATATATATATATATATATATATATATATATATATATATATATATATATATATATATATATATATATATATATATATATATATATATATATATATATATATATTTTATACTCTTTATAGTATATAAAGTAGTATATACTCTTTATAGTATATATATTAAGTATATACTTAATGTATTTTTATACTCTTTTCCAATAAGAATAAACAAAAATGAGGTAAATAGGATCATAAGATTTTAATTAAACCTTTAAATATCTTCCCCTGAGGTTAGAGTTGTCTTTTAGGCCCAATGCCATCAGGGGTTCCTTACCCCCCAGGTTTCATTTCACCCCCTCAAGATGCTGAAACTTGCCTTGTTAGGTATCTATAGTAAAAAAAGGTATGCCACTCCCAGACCCTGAAAAATATATTTTACCTCTCTCTTGCCTCATATTTTTATTAATCGAAGTCACTAGCCTAGAACTATCAAATCCACAACAACTACCCTGGTTCTGCTAGTCAACTGGCAATCTATAAAACTTATTAAGGGTATTAGATAGAAATGGGAGTGTACAAGAAGTGGGATGATAAACTTTGGGTTTAGAGTTTATGAATATGGAGATTATGGAGGTGATCTTTTCATGCTTCCCATCTTTTCACTCTGGAAAAGACACCTTAAGTGCGTAAAACACTATGATGGTATTATCAAAATATATTCACAAAAACTCTGGACATAAAATTTAGTTTTCAAGTCTGCTAATGCTATTAACTTAATATTATAGTGCTCTCTTATGAAATCAAGCTTGTAAGAACTACATGACCTAAATTAGTGAGGAGAGAAAACTATGGAGATAGGATGGTTTAGAGGATTAGTGAGTAAGTGAAAACTATGAGGTCCAAGACTCTGTTTAGCTAAAGTGAGTGAAGTCTATCATAAAGAATTTTTTTCATAGATAACTTTGTCTTTTTGGTCTAAATAAAAAATTTTTCAAGTCTTGCACAAATAATTTAACCAAAGATCAAGGTGTTTAATTACAATTTTTTTTATAAATATTTTCAGTTTATCTTAGAAATTTTATATACAAGTTCTCAGTTCAAATTTTCTATATTCATTCATTTTTCAGGAGAAATGCACATGAAAATAAATATCTATTTTGTTTTTAAACTGTCTTATCATAAACTAAAGCCTGGTTTATCACAACCATAACAAAAAGTTCTAACTGCAACACTATCCTCTTTAACAGTATTTGTTGTTCCCAATCAGTCAAATATTACTTGTTCAGGAATTTTAACAGTAAGATAGCCTAGAACTCAAATTATTATTTAACCTTAATGTGTCTTTTTTTTATTTTCCTATCCAATATTAATAAACAAAAAACATTTTAGCATCATCAAATCTTTAAATGATCTTTCGCAAAGAGACCTAAAAAATAGACTGTAATGTCGTGTTTGGCAGCGACTGTTTTATAGTTTTGCTTTTCCTAATCAGTCACTTAGTACATGCTACGTAATTTATAACAGTAAGGTAGCCAAGAGGTCAAAATTCTATTAACGCTCAATGTGCTTTTTCTATGCTCTTTCAAAAATTGAATGCAAAAAACCATGATAATATGATCAAAAGTTCCTTTTATATGCTCTTTCAAATATGACGTCACAAAAATTATTTAAATATGATCAAAATATTTAATTTGTAACTTTAAATATTCTGCCATTACTTTGATGTTTTATATTAGCTCCCGACCCCCCCGTGTACCGTGCCACCAAGTTTTAATTGCCCCCCCCCCCACTCCATATTGTAAAAACGGGACTATTTCTGTATTTATTATTTAAAAATTGTTGGCACTCCCAGACCTTGAAAAATACTGTTTACCTCTCTCCCCTCAATAATTTTGAAGGGATCCAAATCAACCATCATTAGTCTGTTAGTCAATATTTACTTTATAAGACTTACTAAGGGGAAAAGAAGGGTGAGGTTACAACAAAAGGAGTAATAAACTTCAGGTTTAGAGTTTTTTACAATGGAGATTATGAAGGTGCTCTTTTCATGCTTCCGATCTTTTCAGTCTGGAAAAGGCATCAGAAGTGCCATTTTCTGGTGTCATATGAAACTATAATGGTATTATCAAAATATATTCATAAAAAGCCTATAGACACAAAATTTATTTTTCAAGTCAGCCAAATGCTATTAATTTGTTACTATAGTGTTTCTATGTGAAGCCTAATAAAATGACCTAAATTAGGAGTCACTGAGGATAACGAGGCTCAAAACATTGGCTAAAGATAGTGAAGTCTATAGAGAAAAATTTTTTCATTAGATAACTTCAGCCTAAATACAAAATTAGTCAAGTCTTACCCAAACAATTTAACCAGAGATTAAGGATTCCAATAGGCTACCAAAAAAATTGACAGATTTAAACTAATAAAAAAAAAGGAAAAATCTATCATGTACAACCTCACCAGAACAATTATCAGAATGCCAAAATATTAAATGATAGTGCATTCCCCCCCACCTGAACCATTAAGGAGGAATGTGCATTTCTAGTTTAATAACTCTTATACTGAAAAGGAGGATAAAATAAACAATCTAATAACAGGTTATTTCCTTTATTAGCACGTTTCCCTCATAGCAGCCTTAACTCTTAAATGCCACTAAATTAGGTTTTAAAAACGAAAACCCAAACCTTATGTTGCCTGACCTCTGATAAAAATAATTAAAATTGATTGTTCCAAACCAGCTAGTTTTGCTTGAAATTTTCATATGAGTTCAGGTATAGCTGAGATGGATTTATGTTTTTTGCTACACGTTTAGCTGGATTATAAAATCCATCTCTAGTTGAACAAAAGATGGATTTTATCCATATTTCGTTGTTTTCACGGTTTACGGGAGTTGGTTTAGAGTTCAACATCCTATCTAATGAAAACAGTCTAAATTGGTTGTTA